>NC_080767.1:13108527-13411557 GCF_020826845.1 Diceros bicornis minor | reverse complement strand
AGTTGTGTATCATAGTTGTATGGTTGTAGCTCTTCTTTGT
Organism: Diceros bicornis minor; assembly: GCF_020826845.1. NCBI lineage: Eukaryota > Metazoa > Chordata > Mammalia > Perissodactyla > Rhinocerotidae > Diceros > Diceros bicornis. The sequence continues at coordinate 13,411,517 of NC_080767.1, read as the reverse complement.
GGGATGCCGCCTCAGCATGGCTTGATGAGTGGTGAGTATGTCCGTGCCCAGGATCCGAACCGGCAAACCCTGGGCCACCAAAGCGGAATGCGTGAACTTAACCACTACATCACCAGGCTGGCCCCTCTAGGTTTGTTTCTTTAAAGACTTATGTCTAGATGGAGATATAGGCATTCAAAGTATACAGGAGAGAAAACAGAGAGAGGTTGGGGCAATGAGTGTAAAAGGAAATCATTAAGTGCCAAGTTTCCATGTTTGAAGCTGGAGTGGACAAAATTGTGCCTTCTACAAGTACACCAGAGAATACCCTTCTGACCTGAGCTGTACAGAAGGACTTGATAAGCAAAAGCAAATGTTACATTATTACTTTTAAGTCCACTTCTTGATTTCTTTCCCCCCTCCCATCCCAGAGCCTTCTACTTATATTTTAAAATTTTTTCTGTAGATAGTGCCACAAATCTTTATGTGGTTAGGATAAATGATTGTGAACCAAAAGCTGATATTGTTGCTTCTTGAAATCAGGGGTCATGCTTTTTGGGTATTTTGTACATTCTTTTCCAAGTTACTGCTGATTTACAGTGATAATTATAATAAATTGCACCTCTAATGCCTCATATAGCTTATAAAGCAAGTTTACATATACTATTAACGTTATTTCCACAACATGCTCATGAGATAGGTTCAAGAAGTTTTAATGAAATTATTCCCAGGCCAGCCCGGTGGTGTAGTGGTTAAGTTCGCGTGTTCCACTTAGGTGGCCCGGTGTTCGCTGGTTCAGATCCCAGGTGCAGACCTGTGCACCTTTCATCAAGCCATGCTGTGGTGGTGTCTCATACACAAAATGGAGGAAGGTGGGCACAGATGTTAGCTCAGGGCTAATCTTCCTCAGCAAAAAAGAGGAAGATTGGCAAGGGATGTTAGCTCAGAGCTGATCTTCCTCACTAAAAAATAAATAAATAAAAATTATTCCCATATCATAGATAAATAAATTGAGGCTGAAAGTAAGGTAATTTACTTGTAGTTGTTTATAGCTGTGAACAAACCACCCTAAAACAGTGGCTGAAAACAATAGCATTCATTTATTGTGCTCACCTGAGGGCTTACTAGGCTCAGGTAGTGAATCCTCACTTGGGGTCTCTTATGAGGTTGCAATCATGATGGCTGGGCCTGAGGTCACCTCAAAGACTTCACTGACGTGTCTGATGCTTGGGCTAGAAAGACTCAAACATCCGGTGTGAGAACAGTTGGGGCTTCTCAGGCATGGCTCTCTCAGTGGTCTTCCTCCACACGGTCTCTCCACATTTGACGTGGGCCACCCTGGGAAGGGATGTGAACTTGGGAAATATGGTTCCCTGCAGCTGAAGCAATCCCTGAAGGTGGTGACAGCTGAAAATTGTCTGCCAGTGGGACTCCCAGCAGCCGAGGCAACATGTCCTTCATTAAAGGAGAATTACCACATTTTGGCTCCAAATCCAGTACCCTCCCATTATACCACACTGTCTCCAGTAACATAATATCATTAATCTGTAGACATTAATAAATGTTAATTGTGAATTAAAATTACACAGTGAAAATTAATAATCACATTGGAACACTTTGTTAAACAATTATGTAGCACTTTGCATGTATATCTATTACAGGAACATGCCATACCTTATTAATTTGTAGGTATCAATGAGATCACATCACCATTAGCACTCAACTCTTGCTCATTTCAAGCTCCCAGATGCTCCTCTAACAATTCTAGCTCCTTTCCTTTCAGAGTAACCATCTTTAAACATATGTGGGAATGCCTCTAGGTCAAATATATGAATTATGAATCAGTCCAGGCAGCCACTGGCTGTCAGCCTTTATCTATTGCTCCAGGCTGCGCTACCAATGCTTTTATCCCTAATTCCATGTTTGTTGCCATGGAGATTTGTTGCAGTGCTCCAACGGATCCATCAAGCTCCAGACTCCTATATCCAATTCTTAATCAACATTTCCACTAATAGTGAGTCAGCATCTCAAAATTTACTTGTCCAAAATGAAACACCTGATGTTGCCCACTGAAACTTCTGTGCTTCTACATTTCAGTGAATGGCATAACCATCCTCCAAAACCTAGAAGTCATCCTTGATTCCTTTCTTTCACATCCTGAGTGTGAATACCTGAAATTACATTACTTATTTACTTATCTACTTATTTATTTTGTCTCCTCCTCCTAAAATTGTAGCTACAGGAGAACGGAAAATTCATTTCTTTTGTTCCCTAGTTTGTGCCCAGCACCTACAAAAACTTGGGACTACGACTTACACAGAGTAGGTAATTACTAGGCAAATAGATGATAAATGTATTTATGAAGAAATTAATTAATTAGTTAATTTATGTTAACTAATTCAGGATTCCACAGCCACCAGCCTCAACAATTCTACAGAGATGCTGTTCCAAGAAGACACATCTCTGCTCTAAGCAGAGATAGCTCTCCTTAGCCTTAGAATCAGACTACTTCTACCATCACTATTTACTGAATGCCAGCCACTCTCAAGATTTGCTGATGTCACAGCCAGAGTGGCTAGTCTGACGGAGATTTCCCATCTGCTGGCCTCCACAACTGTTTTGCCTTTATTTTAATGGCACTGTGTCCAGTGGCCTATGATGGCATGTTTGCTGACAAGGTGCAAACACCTCTGCGCTTGTGAAGTATGTTATGTTCAGTTGTATAAAGAAGTGTTCCACAGCAGAGTTATTTGGGTCTCAGATCATTACTGAGATTAGTGAAACAGACCTTTCAATTGACACACAGCCCCTTTTATTCTCCCTAGACCTGTACACAATCCTAGCTGGGGTAAGACGGAAACAAATAAAAACTTAATACTCAAAAGAGCCAGTTTCTTTTCAGACTAATTCTTTTCACTCTTAAAGAAAATTGTCTTGCAAAAGCTGTATTGTCCTTTAGTATAATCTGGGTCCCATTTATCAGAGTCCATCCATCTTTCCTTCCTTCTCTCTTTCTTCTTCTCTACTTATCTTTAACAAATATTCACAGAGCACCTATTCTGCTAAGTACTGGGGAAACAAAGATGAATTAGACAGAGGCTGTAATCCGAAGGTACAGACATAAACTTGGAAAGGTGCAAAAATTGTTTCAGGTTTATGACAAACATATGTTCAAGCTACAATGAGTCACAAAGATAGGAGAGGTCAATTATTAGTGAGTAATTAATAAAATCTTAATTTAGGAGGAGAAACAAGTTATGTCTGGAGTTACAGTTAGGTTTTTTTCTCTAGGGTGATGATGGCGTGTTGGAGGCAAAAGGAGAAAAGGGGATACAGGCAGTTGGAGCAGCACAGGAAAAAACACAGAGGAGCGGTCTAACTTATGATATATTGTAATGTATTAAATCAGTCTAATTTGGACACACAAAGATTTGTCTTTGTCTTCTAATTAAAATTAATTAAAAAATGTATTACAGTTCAGATATAAACAATTCATACAGGGGAGAAGGCATCCTTTTATTTATTTCTCTTTTATGAATTTTCTGATTATAAAAGTATAATTCATAGTGGGAATTCAGAAAATATAGAAAAGTATATGATACCATTCTGGTATATTTTCTCCCAACTTAAATACATGCTTGTGTACTATATACATATTCTTAATATTAATACACACATTTTTTATATATAGCTGAGGTCATATTTTATATACCTTGTCACTTTTTTCTGATCTGTAATGCACATGTGAATCTAATTGCTCAAGACCAAGGTATAGTTGGGTGTGTTGGGTGTGTGATCTAAATGCATCTACTGAACTGATTGTTCCAGGACATGATTACTTTCTGTGTGTGGTCCAGCAGGATGCCAATTCCTAAGATAAAATTATGGTCAACATAGCTCAAGTTTCTGATTTATCTGATAGATACCTTTTTAAAAGAGGAGAGAGAAACAAACACATTTTTAAAATATAAGTTAGGGTGTATATATGTGTAGCTATATATGTGTATAATGTAGAATAGAATACATATAAAGTATAAAAATATCTTTCCTATTATAATGAGGCACAATATATGCTTTCACTTATTTAGACAGAATAATAGCTGTGCTTTATCAAGCACTGATTATTGGCAGATAAACGGTTCTCAGTTTTCTCATGTTTTACATCTAATCCTCAGAACTATTTCTCTATATTTACAGATGGGGAAACTGAGGGTCAGGGAGATTAAGTAATTTGCCCAAGGTCACACATCTAATAAATGTCTAAACTGAAATCAAACCCAAGAGGATTGTAGTAATTATTGTGGTATTAAATAAATACCACAATTTATTTATCTACTTTCTTCTTTTAATAGATACTTACATTGGAGAAACAGACAATGATACTTTAATAGTAGTTATCTCTGTTTGGTAGGATTTTGTAGTTGATTCTTAGTTTAATCTTTACTGTTAAAATTAGAAAAAGTTAATATGATAGTGGCTCTGCCTCTTCCTAGCAGTGTGACATTGGGCAAATAACTTCTTTATATTTCATTTTTCTCCTTTGTTTTATCTGGAAATTGACAATGTTGAGCCAAATTTTGGAGGATCTTTTCCTGCTCTGAAATTCTGTGGCTATAAGACTTGATAAGGGATAGAATATCACATTCAGAGGACCTACATAATTGAGACTAAAGTTCATGTGTACATATTATTTATAGGAATACATTACAAAAACCAATTTTGTCTAGCAAATACCAACAAAACTCAGAGGAAAAACTACAGAAACTAAAGGGAATCATTTTGGAAGCATGGTATAGTAGAAAGAACATTTGCCTGAGAAGCAGAAGGACTGGGTTACATTCCGTGGTTTGCTACTTTCTGGGCTGTGTTGAGACAATGCTTTCCTTCTCTGCTTCCCAGTTGTTTCTGTAATAAATGAGGCAACTGGGAATTGAAGAGTTTAATCTCTTGCTATAATTTCAGGCAAACTTGATGCTAATGGAAGATCAGAATCAGCAGAATTAGGCAAAATGGGGTTATCACTTTCTAGGGGTTGGAGGGAGGATGGCAAAAATTGCTGGCTCCTGGACAGTAACACAACGCATACGAAAGGTGTCTCAATGCAAAGACAAGATGAGCTTCTCAATAGATAGTCTTTCTAGGAGAATTTGGGGGTGGAGGGATAAGGATGCTTAAGTAGCGATTCCCAGGCTACGAAATACCAAGAGCCTTGCCCTGTGAGATCTGTAGGCTTATTTGCAGAGGATTCACCTGGATATTGTCAGCCTTTAACTAATCAAACATTCCCTCCATATGGATGCAGAGAGAGGTGCCAATTCTCAATATTTCTGATTTTATCCTCCCACAAAATAAACCTCTCCCCTGCTGCAAACCATGGTGGAGGCACTGATATGTTTGCTTCATACTGTGTAATCATGATCCATGATCTTGATAAGGAGAGAGTCTGGCAGTTACCATAGTTGAGTACTACCCTGAGGTCTGAGTCAAGAAGAAAAAGGAACCACAGTATCATTATATGAGAACAAGAAAGCACATAACTTATTTTAGGAAGAAAAATGTGGAGACGGGGAACTCATTCACAGGGAATGAATTGCAAATTGGAAATATCCAGAAAGTTGAAGGTGTATACAGGTATTCTCTACAACACAGCAGCTCCTTTTCTAGCAGGGAAACTCTTCATGTGTACAAAAGGAGATATGTTCAAGACTTAATGGCAGCGCTGTTTGAAAAGGGGAAGAATTGGAAACAATTGAAGTGTCCATCAACAGGAGAATAAATAAATTGTATGATACAGTCATAAAATAGAATGCTACAAAAATAATGCAGTCAAAATAAACAAACCAGAGCAACACATAGATTAATATGGATGAAGTTCACAAACATAATGTTAAATAAAACAAAGTAATTTGCAAAATAATACTTGTAATATAATACCATTTCCATAAAGTTAAAAATTCTGCAGAATTATATATTGTTTAGAGATAAATACAATGTAGAAATATTAGAAAACCTGACTATAGAGAGTAAACATTGAATTAATGAGAGTAGATTGCCTCTGAGAAGGAACGAAGGGTAAAGGAAATATGAAGGATTTTAAAGAGAATTCCAACCATAACTAAAGCAAATGTGGAATAATGTAAGAATATGGTAAAGCCAAGGGATGAGCATATGATTTTTATTTCATTTTTCCATATTTGAGCTTTTGGAACTACTTAATAATTTTGAAACACTAATTTAAAAACTTTAAATGCTATTTTTGCACTTTCAAGCTTGGGTATGTTTTTATGTGTATAAAAAATTGCCTTTGACATGTATAAAAGAAAATGCCAATCAAATGTTAGAAACCATCTCAGGGTTATGTAGAAGCATATGAATCTGTAAAAGATTAATTAGAGAAGTTACAGGTTTCATTATCATAGTGGATTATATTCTCTTATTGAATAGGAGAAATTTCATCCATTTTTTTTAAATTTTATTTATTCATTTATTTTTCCCCCAAAGCCCCATTAGATAGTTGTATGTCATAGCTGCACATCCTTCTAGTTGCTGTATGTGGGACGCGGCCTCAGCATGGCCGGAGAAGCAGTGCGTCGGTGCGCGCCCGGGGTCTGAACCCAGGCCGCCAACAGCGGAGCACACGCACTTAACCGCTAAGCCACGGGCCGGCCCTCATCCATTTTTGAGTGACTCAAATCCCAGCTCCAAGTTTTACTACATATATAAACACATGTATATTCAATTTTCTCTAATTTACTCATTTCTAAAATGGACATGTTGGTTTTTCAGATTATTGTTGCAACATTCTTTGACAAGATAAGGTAGCTTCTAAAATTCTAAGTAAAATCAGCACATTTGTTTGGCTACTAAAACCTTTGTGTGCTTTATTTCAGCAAGTAAAACTCACGGAATGCATTCTCACCATGTCTGTCTAAGACACATTGAGGCAGTGAAGTTCGAAGGTATTATGTTCCTGTAGATTTCTATTATAGTAAAAATCCTTGAAGCGTGAGAAATGTGTAGCCATACTGATTTTCTCTCAGCATGCGATGCAGAATTTATATACTCTATTTTGCTCCATAAAAGAAAATCTATTGCCAAATATAATGGTCCTGCACAAATTATATATTGAAAATGATCAAATACCTCCTTTTAAATTTCCTACTTTTTATATGACATGAAAATATAAATTAGGAAACAGGAGTTTGAAGAAAAATGCTTAAAGTTGTCATGGCTTTCAGCATCAGTTTTTATTTTGCTATATATTTTACATAATGAATTAAATATAATTTTGAAGCAATGTGTTTAATTGCATATTTTTATTAAAATTTTTTAAAAATTTTTTCAGAAAGTCTTCTAAATTATATATTTCTATAAGTCATTAATTTGGTATTTCTCATGGACTTTCTTGTGCAGGATATGGGGGGCCAAGATGTATAAGGGACATGTAATTTACATGTATTGAATATATGTATTCAAAGCATTTGCTAAGTACTTTTTAATCAAATATCTTATTTCACAATAGCTGTGAAATGTAGATATTCCCATTACGCTGATTTAGGCAGCTCCTCCATCAAGAAGTGGAGTCTACTCCCCACGACTTGAATCTGAACTTCTCTTATGATTAGTTTTTAGCCAACAATGCTGTAGAAGTGATTGTCATTTCTGAGCTCAGGCTCTAAGAAATCTTCCACTTGCTCTCTCTTGGAATTCTCACAGCCATGTGGGAAAAGCTCAGGCTAACTTACTGGAGGATGAGAAATTATGTGGAAAGAGTCCAGTTGTCCTAACTGAGACTACCCCTGATTATCTTATTGCCAGCCAACCACCAAACATGCGAAAGAGCCCAGCTAAGATCAGTAAAGCTGCCTCCTTGATACAAGTCTCATTGCAGATGCATAAGTAAGCCCAGCCAAGACCAGACGAACCGTCTGGCTCACTCATACATTTAAGAGCAATAAGACTATAAGTTAATAATAAGACTCTAGTTGATAACACTGTATTGTATATTTGAAAGGTGCTAGGAGAGTAAATCTTAAAATTTTTCATGGAAAAAAAGCATTAAGAAATGCTCATTGTTTTAAGCCGCTGAGTTTTGGGGTGATTTGTTATACAGCAATAGTTAACTGACACACTGATATTTAGAAAAATGACATGTTAGATTAGAGCTGAATATTGACTCACATCTGTACAATTTCAAAGTCCATGTTCTTTCTATACACTGCATGAAATACAAATAATGAAATCGAAATGCATAGAACCAAGTAGTATAGCTATTCCAAAGTGTTCCTTTGACTGAAGTGATTAAGAAAGCCGCCATAAGGAAGGTATCTTTTGGATTGGGCCCTTAATAGCTGGAGAAGGAGGTCTGCAGTTGAAAACGAGCCAAGGTACAAAAGCAAGAAAGTGAAAATCATATTCAAAGAATGACAAATGAGCCTGTTACCCACAAAGTACAGTTGGTATAAGAGAGCATTGGGGGCCCGGCCCTGTGGCTTAGCAGTTAAGTGCGCGTGCTCTGCTACTGGCAGCCTGGGTTCGGATCCTGGGTGCACACAGACGCACCACTTGTCAGGCCATGCTGAGGCCGTGTCCCACATTCAGCCACTAGAGGGATGTGCAACTATGACATACAACTGTCTACTGGGGCTTTGGGGAGAAAAGAGGAAAAAAAAAAGGAGGAGGATTGGCAATGGATGTTAGCTCAGGGCCGGTCTTCCTCAGCAAAAAAGAGGAGAAGGATTGGCATAGATGTTAGCTCAGGGCTGATCTTCCTCAAGAAAAAATAAATAAATAAATAAGAGAGCATTGGGAGATAAGGCCCCCAAAGTGGTTTTTATTTATACTGAGGTTTCTTTTATTCAGATGAAAATTTATATGTAAAGAAACCGTTATTAGTTTATAAGCAGAAATTGTTATTGGTTGAATGTCTTGATTACATGGATTTTAATTTATTTTTTAATTAAAATATACTAATGTCGGGCCGGCCCTGTGGCTTAGTGGTTAAGTGCGCGCGCTCTGCTGCTGGCGGCCCGGGTTCAGATCCTGGGCGCGCACTGACACACCGCTTCTCCGGCCATGCTGAGGCCGCGTCCCACATACAGCAACTAGAAGGATGTGCAGCTATGACATACAACTATCTACTGGGGCTTTGGGGGAAAAATAAATAAATAAATAAAATTATAAAAAAAAAATACTAAAGTCAAAGTGTAATTTACAATAGAAAATTAAGTGTTTAGAGAAGAAGATATACTTACCCTTTAAGTGATTCAGTATAAGTGAAAGATCATAGATGTTAGAGAGAGACAACACTGGATGGGAAATTCAGCTTAGCCATTTACTACATGGACTTGGACAAGATACTTAACCTCTCTGAGTCCTAGTTTCCTAACCTGGAGAATGGAGACAATGGATATCTACTTCATAGGATTGTTGGGAAAATTAAACACAAGGTGTGTAGAAATGTCAGCACATAGAGGCACTTGATACATAGTAGCTATTTTTACAAAAATCAACATTTAATACACTAAAAAACTCCCCTTAGAATCAGTGTTAATAGTAACCTTAACGATGGATACAGTCATGAAGGAGTTCAGTGGTGCTCTTAAGTACAAGGATTCTTCATATTTTACTTATATGGTTTCTTAGATTAAATCTCAAACAGAAACACCTAGGCTATTATGCAATTATGGAGCCTGCAGCTACCCACCTCCCCATCTTAACTGGTATCCCTACTTCCTCTATAAGATGAAATGCAGAATGATATACGTCATGTTCCAACATCAGGATATATTTAATTAGTGATCTTGCGGTAAGAATAAAGTATGATACGAATCCCTACCAGACACAGTTGAAGAATGAACCAGCGAATTGGAAAGGGGCTATAAGAGAGCTAGGATCATTTTTCCCTCAGAGGATTATCAGCTTTCCTTATAATCTTGTCATTGTCTTAAGAGTCCTTATGTCAGGGAGCTGCAATCTAGAAGGGGATAATGAGTCCACATACCAACAATCACATGCAGAACAAAATTTAATGTGACTATTTATTAAAGAAGTAAAATCAAATGATGTATCTCTTTACAATTGTTAAATTAGCATACATGTGCAAGTGAGTTTGTGTTGAAATTAGTGCATTAATGTACACTGTTGAGATTATAAATTATAATCTTTTGAAAACAAAAGAGCAAAACTTTGTAAGTTTTCAAGTTTTTTGACCTGTTGGTGCTACTGTTGACACTTTATATTACGTTAAGGAAAAAATAAAAATCACATACAAATGTACTCATCGCTCATTTATTTATAATAGTGAAAAACTGAAAGCAGCTTAAAGTCTGAAAACTGAGATATGGTTTAGTAAATAATAGAACATCAATTTGTAGACTATAAATCATCCATTAAAAAGTATTATTGTGAAGAATAGCAATATGTAAAAATGTTTGTAACACAGTGTCAAGGGAAAAAACATTGAAATGTACACTATACTTTCAAACACATAAAATTTTTTTTCTTATAATCAAGAGAACATAAAAAGTGAAAATGAAGGATTTGTTAGTGAAGTGGGATTGTAAGAGATTTTTCTTTTTATTTCTTTCTTTCATTATTGGTATAATGCTTCTAGTGCTACAAATAGAAAACAGAATTGGAAATTAATAAAATGGAACTAATTACTCCTGTGTCAGACCTCAGAGGCACCTACAGGTTGATTCTTTATAGTTTACCAATACCAATGTAAAATCCTATTTCCAGAAATGCTTCATCTCCTTTATTCAGCAGATTCTGTTAAATGTTCTTGAAGCAGTAAACTGACGTCAATCTGAAATAAATACTATGAGAATAATAGGCTTGAATTTATGTAGTCTACATCGGGTAGAGTTTAGACTGAATGATAAAACAATTACTTTCTAGTTCCTCAAGACGTCAATACATCTTGGACAGGGAAAAAGGAAAAAATGAATTCTGGAAAACGGCATTGTCAATGTCTTGTGGGTTATTTTTTGAAAAATGAGGACAGTTTTTTTCCATAATAATAGCTGTATAGACTTTAGCTAACTACATCATTCACATTCCACATTAAGTTACACAATTCTTTATAAGAAATATAGAGCTTTTTTTTCCATCCATATCAAAGAAGGAACGATCATAGTATTGAGCAATTGAAAGAATCATTTTTATGTGCTGAATGCTGATTTTTAGGAGATTTCGATCTAACTTTTGAAAGAGATATTACCTGCTTTGAGCTTCAATGGTCTTATCTATAAACTGATAGCAATTTCTCTCTTTTCTCTGCTTCTTATGACAAACGATAAATTAATGAAAAGAACTGTGAATTCACTGGAATTATATAAAATAATAAAATTGCATTTGTTACCCCTTAGGTATTAATAAATATTAAAAACATTCTATTACAAAAAGAAAAAAATATATCTTTCTATTCTACATATTAATTCCTTCTGTCATTCAGTAAATATTTTTTTGGGGCCTGTGTGCTAGATGCATGGAATACAACCATAAAAATGTCAAAGATCTTGTTCCACAGTCCAATAGGAAAGGTAGAAAAACAAACAGGCAGTAACAGAACAGTTTGATAAATTTTAGGGTAGGGTACTACGCAGTGCTATGGATTGAATATTTGTGTCCTCCCAAAATTCATATGTTGAACTTCTAATTCCCAATGTGATGGTATTTAGAGGTGAGGCCTTTAGGAAGAAATTAGGTTTGAAAGAGGTCATGGGAGTAGAGCCCCATGATGGGAGCTAGAGCTAAGACAGAAACTGGTACTAAGTGGAGTTCTGTTGTAACGAATACCTAAAAATATGGAAGTGGCTTTGGAACTGGATAATGGGTAGAGGCTGGAAGAGGTTTGAGGTGCATACTAGAAAAATCCAATATTGCTATGAAGGGATTTTTAAAGGCAATTCTTGTGATAGCTCAAAACGGAAAGAGGAAATCTGTAGAGAAAGCTTCCATTTTCTTAAAAAATGCATCAATAATCATGTACAGAATGTTGGTAGAAATATGGATGGAAAAGGCCATTGTGATGAGGTCTCAGATGAAGATGAGGAACATATTACTGGACAAGGGAGAAAAGACCATCCTTGTTACAAAGTAATAAAGAACTTGGCTGAATTGTGTTTATGTTCTAGTGTTTTTTGGAAGATAGAACTTTCAAGCAATGAAATTGGATTTTTAGTTGAGGAGATTTCTAAGCAAAATGTTGAAGGAGCGGTTTGGTTTCTCCTGACTACTTATAGTAAAATATGACAGGAGAGAGATAAATTGAAGATGGAACTGTTTAGTAAAAAGGAATCAGAACTTGGAGATTTGGAAAACTCTCAGCCTGTCCATATTACAGAAAATGAGAACACCAAGGATTGCCTGATGGACCTTTTGATAAGGAGATTAAGTGTGGGGATGAACCATGGATCTAATCAGCCATCTCAATGAAGGCCAGGAATAGTAATGGGATTATACCTGCAAAGACACTGCCAGTTTGAACTATAGAGGATTCAGAACATAGGACAAAATAAAAGAAGGTTGTTGGACTTTTTAGACCCTACAGGACTGGACCATAGAGCTGTTTGGCTGTGAACTTGTGCTATCCTTCAAGAAAAGAGAGGAAGGACTCCAAGGGTGATTCAGAGATCATCAGGGTCACCACCTCAACAGGCCAGATGTCTTCCAACCAAAGCTGTGGGCCTGTTGGAGGCAGAACCTCAAACCAAAGAGGATTTATTTGCAAGCCTTAAGATTTAATGGAGTTTGCCTTGCTAGGTTTTGGACATACTTGAGATCACTCCTTTCTTCCTTCCCTTGATTCCCTTTTGGAATGGGAATGTCCTGCCCCAGCATTGCTTGTATTTTCAAATATGATTGACTTCTAGATATAGACCTTATATCCTACGATCTTGTTAACCTCACTCAGTTATTAGAGTTATTTTTGTAGATTCTTTAGAATTTTCTAAATAGACAAGCATGTCTTCTGTGAATATAGTTTTCCTATCCAGACTGTCAGTCTTTTATTTCTATTTCTTGCTTTATTGCACTAGTCAGTTTCATGTTGATTGGGGGTGATAAGAGAGTACATCCTTGCCTTTTTCCCAACCTTAGAGAGAAAGCATTCAGTCTCTCACCATTAAGTATGATGGTAGCTGTAGGTTTATTTTTTGATGTCCTTTACCTTAAGAAAATTCCTTTCTATTCCTTGTTTTTTGTTGAATGTTGAAGTTTGGCAAATGCTTTTCTGCATTTATTGAGATACTCATATAGGTTTTCTCACTTAGTCTGTCAATTTGGTCACTTAATTGCATATGATATCTTATCCTTTTTATATATTTTACATATTGTTAAATTTGATTTGCTAATGTTTTGTGGCTAGTCTAAGTTATAGTCTTCTGCTAGCAGCTCTGATACTGGAATTCGCACTTGAGGTAACCAAACCTTTTGTTTTCAGTTCCATTTAAAATTTTTTTTTAGGGATGGCTATTGAATTATTTTATTTCTTGTGAGTCCAGTAATGCTTTAAAAGCATATACATATGTACAATATCTAGTTGTTTAGTATTTAGAGGGCCCCTCGGAATATCTTGACTCCATAGGGTTATCAAGAGAAGTCAGCTCATCAGTTGAGTCACAAGTACCACCCCTGCCACATTTTAATAAGAAGGAAACTGAGAACAAAGATGATATGTAGTCTGCCCACAATTGTATGGCTAGCAAGTGTCATACATAGCACGGGAATCAAGAGTTGTCTGCACCAAAGTCCATCTGTTTCTGTAAAACCATATTCTCACCCACTGTAGGATACATATAATGGGAAGTATAACATAAGGCATTGTAAAATTCTTCATTCTTGTGTATGTGTTTCACATTATCTTATTTGCAGGAAACCAATTGTTGGATTTTATTAGGCAACCTGAATATTTTATTGTCAGAGCATCCAATCATAGCTTTTACTTTTACCTCTGCTTATTCTATCTTTCTTTTACACTAACCACATTGCGATTTGCAAGTTTCTGCTTGCTAGGATTCCATGACTCCTGTACTGATTGTAGTCGTTTATGTGGTCTGTCACATTTCAGCAATTAGAGAATATAGATTTGATTTCATCAAACCAATTCTGAAATCACAGCTAGTGTGCTTTCCTGTAATTGGAGTACATTAACATTAAATACATTAATTTGAAGGCTTGGATGAAAGATTTTTATCCAAAGTTTTTTCTCCTCATACCCATTTTGTGATTCAAACAAAAGCATTTTTAGCATGTTGCATTATTGTATGCTGTTTTTTGTTTTTTTAAGTAATAAAAATCCACACCTAATTTGACATGATTTCTTTGGCAGTTAATAAGAACACATTATACAGTTTAATGAATCTGCAAACTAAATAATGGTTGTGGTGGGTGTGAAAATAGGGATATTTAAATGCATAAGGAAATTTAGCACACATCCCAGTGGCCATGTAAGTAGATTTCTGATTCCTTTATGAATTGCGAACACTTTCTTTTGCAGAAACACAGTGAAAAATATGGTCCTGCATCCATACATAAAGCTCATTACCATACCTCAGAATGCTCACTGCATGCCTATTATCCACTTAAAAGCTCCATTAAAACACCCACTCTGTTTCAGCAGCAGCTAAACAAGTCAAAAACTAAGCCTCATTTGTCACTATTTATCTCCAGAGATTAAAGACAGCTGTACTGATGAGGTGTATTTAAGATTATATCTCCAGTTATTTTAATAAAAACCTTTCGAATATGACCCTGTGTCATACAAAATCAGTCTTCAAAAGCTCATTATCAGCATAAATTCTAGAATAGACAGACCCAAGAGGAATGTACATAAAGAAAAATGATTGTGAGTAATGGACATTTGGTGGATTGAACTGCTAACTTGCTATAAGAAACTTAAGCCTTTTGGTATAATAGTTGTTTATTGTTATTTACCATCTACGTGCAAAGATGTCTAATATGTTCAATCTTTACAAGAAACTAAAATAATTAACAAGATACAGTGCTGAGAAACAGAAACTGAATTCCAGCTTAGGGCCAAGTAAAAAAAACCATAATAGAGAGGCTGTTGACGTTCATAATGTGCCATAGAGATACTGCATTTTGAAACTTAAGTTTTTAAAAGGCTGTGATATCCTCTTCCTTTTTCATTTGGCTCCATCTATCCTTTATATGGATATTATTGACCATTGTTTTACAATTGCTGTGTTGCCATTAAATGAGCAGATGGTAGTAGCCGTATATGCAAACACAAATCAGAATATGGTAGGTTATGCTTCTAAAATGAATACGAAATGAGTGACTAGTCATAAGGAGATCAAATAATTATTTGTATGCACTATGCTTGACCTTTGGATGTATGCCATGAGATGAACTGAAGTGTCTATTCAGGTGAGCTTGGATCCAACCCCCATGTGTATACATGTGCTTTCCCACGTTTAAACATAAAAAAAAAAAAAAATGTATGATTATCTTGATCCATTCCTCTACATTTCTACGCAAATATAATTTTTGGGAATTCAATACACATATTTTTCAGAAATATAAATACCTCTTTCAGAATGAGTGTTGAAAGAACCTTCCTAAAAAGAAAGAGATGCATGTCATTGTTTAACCATTGCATTTAAGCATTTCTTTCTTTTTTTATTTATTTATTTTTAATCTGGAGGAAAGCTATCATCTTGCTGTTTCTTGATTTCTGGATGCAGGAGATGTTGGTGGCCTACTAACCACAGTCCTTATCCACTCTCCTTTTTCTCCTTTCATTTAAAAAAGGCTGATTTTATTTGGTAGGTAGCATGATAAGTTCATGAAGTTAAGCATGAGTAGTCTAACCCAAACATTTCCCTGTGTTAGCGGATGGTGAAGGAGCGAGCATGTGACCTGGCTCTGGCCAGTAAGTCCTTAAAGGGTTAGGGATCCTATGAGAGAATTTACTCCCCGATCAAAGGAAAGAAGACAAGGAGGCCCTTTCCTGCTTCAAAAGTGTTCTGCGGGGACCTGATGCTAGAAGCTATGTTGGGGCCATGATCTCATGTCTGTGCCGGTGCAGTGGATAGATTGGAGGAAAGAAGATTCATTAAGGAGTAAAAAGTTGCTATATGAGTCTGATTAAAGAAATGGCAGTGGGGAGAGAGTGGATGGAATAGGGTCCAGAGATATTTGAGGAGAAAAACTGACAGGAATTGGTGATGGATTGGGTGTAATGAGTGGGAGAGCAGGAGTTGTTGAAGATGACATGAGGTTTCTAGCTTGGAAACCAAGAAGTGGTAGTTCTATTAACAAGGATGGATAAAAGATAAGATTTAATATGTCTTTAAATGTCAAGGTAGTGTTTCCAGAAAACAGTTGAGTAGGGATCTCAGTGCAGGCAGATTATAAGGACGAGAGCTCGATCTATATATCTGGAATCATTGGTTTATGAATATTAGTTAAAGTCATGGGTATAAATGAGGTTAAAAGACGTGGGAAGTTTCTCTAGGTATTCTTCATATACTTCCTTCCTGTTTGTCATTTATATTATATCTTTGGGTGTTGAAAAAACTAATCCATTTCCCATGTATCCAACTGCTACTCATATCTTTTTATTTGTAAACTTTATAGGTACCTCAAAAACAGAATATCTAAAATCGAGCTCCTATCTTTACCAAATCCGATCCCTTTTTTCTATTCTTTATCTTCAAGAAAAATAAACACACCCTCCCAATCACAGAATTGGTGAGTCATTTAGAATCACGCTTTTTATTAGTATTCCATATTTAATCAGTCATTCTACTTCCTTAGTATATCTTCAGTTTATTACTTTTTCTCCATTCCCATTGACTATTTTAGCTAATGAACATAGCATTTATTGATTGGATTATGGAGACAGTCTTCAAACCAACTTACTTGCTTCTGGTTTTGACCCCTCCAATTTATTCTCCATCCAAATAGTTGTTAGAGCAGAAAACTTAAAGTGCAAAACTAATTGTGAAATCCCTCTCTTAAAAATCTCCCAGTGGTCATTACTGTCATTCAGATAAAACAAATTCCTTAGCTTGATAGACCAGACCCTTCACTATCTTCTACCTGACTACATATTCAGCTTTCCACCCTATATTTTTCCTCATATTTATAACATTAGTTTCCTATTGGTGCCATGAAGAATTACTACAAACTTAGCGGCTTAAAACAACACAAATTTATTCTCTTACAAATCTGGAGGTCGGAAGTCCAAAATGGATTGATAGGGCACATTCCTTCTGGAGGCTCTGGGGAGAATCCATTTCCTTGACTTTTCTAGCTTCTAGAAGCCACCTGCATTCCTTGGTTTATGGCCCATTACTCTATCTTCAAAGCCAGCAGTGTGGTTTCTTCAAATCTTACTTCTCTCTGACCTCTGCTTCAGGTCATCTTCTCTGATCTTCCCTCTCCTTCCTTCCTCTTTTCCTTTTAATGACTCTTGTGATTGCATCGGACCAACCTGGAAAATCCAGGATAATCACCTCATCTGAAGATCCTTAACTTAATCTTATCTGCAAAGTCCCTTTTGCCATGTAAGGTATCATATTCACAGATTCTGGGGATTAAGATATGGATGTCTTCGTGGCAAGGAGATATTATTCTGCCCACCACACATACACTTCATAGTAGCTATTAAAAACCATGTTGTTGCCTCTTCCTAGAATTCCATTCCCCTCATTTCTGTTTTAATTCTTTAGATGTTTTTAATAAAGAAGGCTCAATTTCAGGTTTCAATCCCCGTTCCTGTGGATAATCACCTGCAAACAACTAGGAGAACAAGACAGAAACACAGACTCTAAACACATACTCTAGATAATGTCTGCAACTCCAAGCTAAAACATGAACATGGAAATGGTTGGTGGAATAGCATCTAATTTAACAGAATGAAGAAATTCACATCTAAGAGCTTGCAGAGCGAGATACCATGAGAAGAAAGATGATTTTTTTCTCCATAGCATCCTTATAAGGCCTAAAGAATTAGAAGTATCAGGGGCTGGCCTCGTGGCCTAGTGGTTAAGTTTGGCATGCTCTGCTTCAGTGGCCCAAGTTTGGTTCCCCTGGCGTGGACCTACGCCAGTCGCTGGTGGCTATGCTGTGGCAGCAACCCACATACAAAATAGAGGAAGACTGGCACAGATGTTAGCTCAGAGTGAATCTTCCTCAAGCAAAAATAGGAAGGTTGGCAACAGGTGTTAGCTCAAGGTGAATCTTCCTCAGCAGAAAAAAAAAAAAAAAAAAGAACTAGAAGCATCAGTTACCATAAAAGGTCAGGAGAGATAAAAGAATGAGGTAGGGGCCAGCCCAGTGGCCTAATGTTTAAATTTGCGTGCTCTGCTTCGGGAGCCTGGGGTTCACAGGTTTGGATCCTGGCTGTAGACCTATGCACTGCTTATCAAGCCATGCTGTGGCAGTGTCCCACACATAAAGTAGAGGAAGATGGGCATGGATGTTAGCCCAGGGCCAATCTTCCTCAGCAAAAAGAGGAGAATTGGCAACAGATGTTAGCTCAGGGCTAATCTTTCTCACCAAAAAAGAAAAAAAATGGATGCGGTAAATGAAAATGAGAGAATGGTTTGAAAATGTATATGAAGAGCAGTTTTGGCTCCAGGTTGTCAACCCAACTCTCATGTATCAGGTACCTACCCTTCCTCCATACCCTGCAGGAAGCAAGAAATGTTGTTTCTGGAGAAACAGAACCAGGGGGTCTCTGGGCCAGCATAGGGGTCTCAATGGTGGGTGCAACAATACAGAAAAAAGTTTAAGCAAAGCACAAACAACTGAATTGCCTTGCTCAATTGTTTAGTAGATGCTGGAGCTAATACAGGCATACAGAAACAACTGATCAGCCCTGTGTAAGCCTGACCCATTCACACTCCTCTAAGTAGACCCGTGTACCAGTCAATAATTGTCTCAGTATGCCTTTCTATTTCTCGTCTGTCTTCAGTTTGTAACAATTTTCCTTGTAGAATGAAAAAATTGTGAGCAAAGAAAAATTGGTATGAGTAACTGTCCTTAGTAGAAAAACTCATTTGCTGAATCTATATACCAAAGAGTAGTGTTATATACAGTTACAGAGTTAAACACACAAACTGAAAGCATCACGCCAGTTACTAGGACACACACTAAAGACATATTTTTCAGGCTCTTTCTTCAAACAATCTTATATGAAGTAGATAAGTATGGAGGACTTCTGGCTGAAGTAGAGGCAGAATCATAATTGGAGGGAAGAACAGAGCCACACAATATTCATAACAGGTGCCTTTTAGCGCTTGCAATTATTAGGATAAAAAGACAGAGTTTGCAGTGTGAAATAAGTAATAGAAACATCAGTGATCAGACAATGAGACACTTGGAGAAAGTCATCAAAGGGTGGTAACTTTTTGTGTGTTTTTGCTCCTCCACCGTCTAAAGGCACAGGGTTCCTCCAAAGGATTGTTTTATAAGCTATGGCGCCCCTCCCCGCACCCCACCCACCCTCCCTGCCCAGGGTGCTGTAGTCCATGAGGGGGCACTGTAGCACCTGGCTTAATTAATATCCACTCAGTGTTTATTCTTTCTTTTGAAACAACTCTATAAAACCTGGAATTGCTTGATGTTGAAATTTACCACTGGGCTTTTGACACTTTAATCTGATGCTGTTGCTTCATGGCTGGTGAATTCGCTACTGGCAAACCTCATTAATTGGGTGGAAGCAAAATTATGATGAATCTAAATTATTGGATATTTTAAAAACACATTTGTCTTACTTTTAAGGAAACTAGATGATAGAATATGAAAATGTGGTTTAAGAGAAAGCATTACAGAAATAGGTTCAATGAATAAATAAAAACCATTGTAATTAGACTATCATCCCAGGTATTTATATGTAAATCTTGAGGTTGCTTGAAAGTAATTTCGTCTTGGAATTAGTTATAAACTTTAAGCATTCCGTTCACAATGGTTTCCCTCTACTAATTTGCTTAACAAACCATTTCTTCATCATTAGCACAAAGGTAAACTTCAACACAATTAAGAACATTTCCAAATTATGGTAGTCTATATAAGTGAGTTTCATTTTGTCAGGGTAAGCAGGTGTAAACTTATGTCAGAAACAGACATTGGCTAGCACAAGAGTCTTTATTTTGTCTGTCTGATCACCCAAGAACTAGCGTAAGTGTCAGTACCAGCTAGAAGATAATCTTGCGTATAAGACTGCCTATGACACAAAATCAGAGGACAGTGTCCACCTCTAAAGACTTTGTATCTCCTAGTTCCACCCAGTGTGTGCGGTCAGAGGACAATCCTGTGACATATTAGGGCAGAAGAGCGAATCCCAGGGAATGCAGATTCCTGAGTTTACTAGTGATGTTAAGGGCACCATTGAGTGAGTGGAAGCTGCCAAGCAGGATCAGCTCCTGTGACAGATGCTCTCAGTTTAGAGAAGTAAATGCAAAACTGTAAGAGAAATAACTTTTCAGCACAAGAGCCTAGAAGCCTTTGAGGATAGATGATGCCAGAAAAATGTGAGATTATTGTGCCTGCAAGAGTATATTAATACTATAAATATAGATGATTTCCTGAGGGAAAAGATCCTTGAAAATGTACCAAATGTATGATGCTGAATATCAAGTTAAGCAGCAAAGACACAGAGTGCCAACCAGGCATCATCGATTCCTGCCCTTCCTCCCTCCTCAGAGTACTGAAACATGACTAGGATGTCTCATAGGTACCTCTGATTCAACTGGGTCCCAACCTGAATTCATTAATTCTTTTCTCATGCTTCCTTCTCTTTTCAGATTTCCATCTTCATTAAATTTAGGGATAGCCATCCAGGAACTCAATAAACAAAGAGTTACTAAACAACTCTGAAGTGCCGGGCACTATTCTAGGCACTCAGGATACATTAGTGAATGAAATAGACAAACATTCCTGCCCTCCTGGAACTTATGTTCTAGTGAAGGTGAGTAGTATGGACAGTAAACAATAAATACAACAAGTAAGTAAATTATATAGTATGTTAATAATTGCTATGGGAAACAAGCAGATCAAGTAAGGGGAGTCAGGATTGTGGTAAAGAGTGGTGGGAAGGATGGGTTGCAATTTTAAATTGGGTGGTCAGGGTAGACTGAAATTGGACAAAACTCGACTCTACTTCCTGCTTCTCCTCCTCACCTCTTGCCATACCTAGCTGAGTCAAATTCTACCCATCCTTCAATGTCCAGTTCATATGTTATCTCCTTTTTGATGCCTGGCCTGATTCCTTCAATATTCCTTAAACATTTTCTCCTTTCCATTCCCACACGTGGCTGACCGTGTTGTTGCTCACCCCATCTCCTCTCTGAATTGTGGGCAGGCCCTGTGCTTGTGCATATGCAGTCCAATAGTTTTCCACTTTAACTGCATGCATCGCTGCTTCTCTGCCTTAGGGCTTTCTCCAGCACTGGTGCCCAGAGCGCAAGGAAGCCCTGAAGTGCTAGAGATGTAGCACCTCCCAGGGATAATCCTCAAACAAAGAGAGACAGGAGTGGGTAGGTACCTACTCCAGTTTCCCCATCTGCTGGTGGAATAATTTCGAAGTGCATTCCACACAATTCCTCAGAGGCTGCCAAGGGGATTAAGCATCAGTTGCCCATAGTGTCTATTCATTAATGCACCGTTTACTGGTGTCTTGCCCTTCCCTGTCTCCTCGCCTGTGCTCTCTCACTTGTGCTTTCTCTACTCACTTTGTAAATAGCCTCCCCACACCCAAGTCCTTTAGGGAAATCTACATTCAAACACTTTGGCATTTCAATTTTGAATTCCTTTTGGTCTTATTGGATTTTTCTTTATGTTATGGGCATTTAGGTGCATTTGCATCTCCTATTAACTGTGAGTTCCTCAATTTACATCCTAAATATTCTATGTTACTAAACATAGCTTTTGACCTTTACCCTAAAATATTAAGTTACCTATATATTTGGTGAAGGCGACCTGGGTTTAGTTAACCAACTATCTGAATTCAAATTCTGGTTCTATCATTTAATAACTATATTTGTGGGCACTATTCTTTGCCTCAGATTTCTCATTAGGAAACTGGAGATAAAAATACCTACCTTGTGAAATTGTTCTGAGAATAAAATAAGAAAATATTCGCAAAAGTCTTAACATAGTGCCTGGCATATATTAAGCACTCAGTCATCGTAAGTCCTTTCCTGCCTCTCGCTACGTTTCTCTCTCCCGCTAAATTCAACTTTTTAAAATAAAAGAACTGGAACAAGAATAGTAGAATTCCAAGTCTGTTTGAAATATTAGCATACTAAATCAGAGGCATTCATCCGAGTAAGAAGTATAACCATAATCTGATACATGTTTCTGTATTTCCCCCTATTCCTTTTACTTCAATAAAGAATTTGGCATCATATATGGCAAGCTTCCATCTATCTCTTTAAAGTGTCTGATATATATTGTAGAAATATACTGCCAATAAAATAATCACTTTAGCCAGCTCGTTACCTAGGGCAGATGCATGCAAAAGAAGTGTTGAATTATTTGTAGCATGTGTTTGCCAGTTAAAAAAAATGCGTTAGTCATTAGATACTCATTTTTTCCCTATTCTTTATTTTAAAATAGTGACTTAAGGACAGGAACCCAACTATTCTAAGTGTGGTGGCTTGTAAATTATAAGAAAATATTACTTAACTCACTAATAACACAGATCATACAATATTTTCAGAATTTCAATTTAAGAAATATTTCCTGCATATGCAAAATCCTGTTTCAGGTGCTTAAAGAGAAGACTAAGTGTTGGGGGAAGATTTAGAATTGTACATGCTGCCATAGGATGGGGTCAAATTTGTGTCATGAGAAAAGTATGAACTCATTGCAACATGGGTTCAAAAGAGAGAAGGATAAGAACTATTTCAGGAATCAGGAAATCTTCATGAGGAGTTAATATCTGAGATGAGTGGGTCCTAAGGATTTTAGTATGCAGAAATGAACAGAGGGTGTTTCTGAAATGATGGGCAGCCTATACAAAGATATGGTCATGGGAAGTCAGACTACTTCCAAAAAGAGATTGTAGTCTTTCAGTTTGACTCAACTTGTATTGAAACAAGTTGCAGTCCTTGTGGTGGGGAGAGGCCATAAGGTGAAGGATTTTGAAAGCAAGAAAGAGAGAGAGATTTGTAATTAGCTTGCATCAAATGGCAGTGCTTTCAGCAGCAAGTAATTGAAGACTCTGCTTTAACTTTTAAACTGAATTTAAACAATAAGAAAAATTTATTATCTCACACAAGCAGAAGCGTATCCTGCTTTTGTATGCAGGGTTAATTCAGCATCTCAACAATATCATCACAGAACTGAGTTCTTTTCATTTTTCTCTCTGCTACAGCTAGGATGTCAGCTTTGTCCTCTGCCAGCCACCTCACAATCACAAGTTGCCTACTGTAGTTCCAGGCATCAAATGCAGACAAGACATCAACCAGCAGAAGAATAACTGTCTTTAGATATGTACAGAAACATTCTTCAGAAATCTTCCTGAAGCAGACTGCTTCTCACATTTCACAGGCTAAAATTAGATCACATGCTCCTTCCTAAATCAATTACTGACAAAAGGAATGGGATGTCTATGTTGGCTAAGAGGATTCCATTTACATCATTAAACAGTGTCTAGGAGGAGTAGATGCCAGAAAAAATAGCTTTTCTTTCAGAAAGAAGGGAGGCACGACTGTTGAGCAGGCAACCAACAGTGAAATTTACGGTGACCATGTATCCTGATTGGCCCGGACAGTTCTGGTCCATACCTGCTGTCCCAATATAGTAAATAATAGTGCCCCTTTCACTCTCAAAAGTGTCTCTGTTTGGATAATAAATTATGTAGTCACTGCAGCTAAAATAGATAATTTTAGACATTTAAAGATTTGAGTACAAGAGCTATGATTTAGAGTGATTAGTTAATAATGTCATGAAAAAAACTCAGTGGTAAAGACCAAGAGACTAGTTAGAATATGACTAAAACAGTTCAGACAAGAAAGTCTGAACTAGTGGCAGTAGGAATGGAAAGAAAGGGATAAAGAATCCTTACAGAAGTAATAATTTAAAATTTGGCATTTGTTGATGTAGGACATAACAACAGGGAGAAGAATCAAAGGTGAAAGGTGGCTTTAAGTATTTAAATTTACGTAACTGAGAGGATCACATTGCCTTAATGGACACAGTAAAATCAGAAAGACATGATTCGATGGGGATAATGATGAGTTCAGTTTTGACATGTTGACTTTAGTTATTGTGGGAAAATTGGGTGGAAGTATCAAGCAGGTATATTAGGGGTTTATCAACAGTTTCTGTGACAATTTAATTAGGTATATAATCTTTTTGTAGGTTCTCATGGAACTTATAACCCAGTAAAAGTAAACAAGTAAACAAAAAATTTTTAATTCATCACTTACTCAATTAATAATTACTAAGTGCCAAGCACTGTTCCAAATATTGAGGAATCAGCAGTAAAAAAAATTGACCAAGTCCCTGTTCTCTTGGAGTTTATATTCTAATGGAGGGAATCACAGTAAATACATAAATGTATTATTATGTATTATTATGTATTATTAAATGTGTTATTACGGCCTTTTGATAAAGGCTATAAAAGAAAAATAACAGTATTTGGAGTGATCATGGAAGTCATTTCTGATAAGGTGACATTTGAGTAAAGAACCGAAGGAAACGAGCCCTGCAAATATTTAGGCAATGAATACTCTCGTCTGAGGACAGCTGGTGCAAAGACTCTTACTGGAGATTTCTTAGAACTTGCAGGACAACAATGAGACCAATATGTCTGGAGCCTAGAGAACAGGAAGGACAGTGGAAGGTAACAAGATCAGACAGATAGCCAGAGGCCAGGTTGAATATGGCCTTATGGGTCCTGGCGATCACTTTGGATTTTGCACGGAATGAGGCAGAAAACCATGAGGATTTTTAATGCTGATGAGTGGAGAACAGATTGTTGTCAGGCAAGGATGGAGTAAGAATACCAGTCAGGAGGCTATTGCAAAACTTTTGATAAGAAATTATAGTGCTTTGAAGTAGGGAAGCAGCAATGGTGATGGTAAGTGGGCAGACTCAGGATATATTTTGAAGGTGGAATCAAAAAGTATTTGCTGATGGATTCGATATGGGGTATAAAAGCAAGAGAAGAATCAAGAAAACTCCAAAGTTTCGGGGAGAGACAGGGGGAAGACTCTTGGAGGGGCATATTTGAGAGAGAGGTGGTAAACCAAATATTTGGTTCCAGAATACTAAGTTTGAGATGCTTATTTAGACATTGGAGTGATGATGTTAACAAGGCAGTTGGATAGATGGAATTTGAGGTTCAGCAGAAAAATCAGGGCTAGAGATATAAATTTTGGAGTCATCAATAAGCAGAAAGTATTTAAAACCATGGGTCTGGATGAGATTCCCTGGAGAGTGAGTCTAGATAAAAAAGAGAAGAGGTCCAAGAACTGACAGCCGTAGGGCTCTCCAATATTGAAAGATCAGAGAAAATGTTGTTACAAGGCAGGGGAAGAATTAAAAGAGCGAAGTCCTGAAGTCAGTGATGTGATGGTAAATATTTAGCACATGGCTGTCCAAAAATAAAAGCCCTGATTTGTATTGCTTGCCAGTTTCTGTGGTACAAATACTTCTACCATGGCTAATTTTAACCTATGAATTATTATTCAACAATAGGTTTGCAAAATTCCAAAAAATTAACGGTTGTCTCTTGCAAAGCAGAGTCCAGTATACCACCGACTGAAGGCTAAGTAAGATGTTTCAAGGAAGAGGGACTGATAAGCTGTGTCAAATGCTGCTGATAGAATGAGCAAGAAGGATATTAAGAAATGATCACTGGATTGGGAACATGGAAGTCAACTGATGAACTTGACCAATAAATATGACAAATGAAAAAGTTGCTACGAAGAGTACTTTTGTGATGATTAATGCGAAGTGAGTAATGCTGCTTGGTAAGATGATCAGTTAATGTTTAAAGTTTCTTTCTGAGAAAGCAGTATTTGAGGACATGAAGCATTTAACCGCCTAAAGAGCAAGAAGGAGAGTATTCCAGGGAAAAGAAAGTCCTTATGGCAGGAATAAGCTTAGTGTTTTCATAAATTGGAAGAAGGCCTCCGTTGTTCAAGTATAGTGAGCAAGGCGAGAATGGCTGGAGATGAGCTGGGAGATGTAAACAAGATCACAGTGTTCTTTGTAGGCTATCACAAGCAATTTATATTATTACAAATAAAGTAGAATTACATAGAAGGGTTTTAAGCAGAGGAGTCTCATAATCTGATTGGGTTTTTACAAAAGATTACTAACTCATGTATGAAGGATGCACTGGGAACTAGGGGGCAAATAAGAAAATATAGTGCCCTAGTACAAGAATTACTGCAGTCGTCCAGGTGGGAGATGATGGTGACCTGGTGCAGGACGGTAGCAGGGAAGAAGGAGAGGAAGGGATAAATTTTCAAAGCATAGAAAGTATTTGTTGAGAGATTGAATGTAAAAGATGAACAAGAAGGAAGGACTAAAAATGATGTTTAGATTTGTGGCTTGATCGTTTGGGTGGGCGCTCATACCATTTACTGAAATAGGAAAGGTGGAGGTAAGAATAAATCTTAAAGGGAAAAACAGGCATTTAATTGTTGATATGTTAAGTGGATTTAGATTCATGGGGTCGGAGATGAGAAGAAAAGTTTGGACTACAAATATATACTGGGGAGTTGTTGGCACATATATGATATTTAAAGTCACAGGAATGAGTGAGATCACCCAGGGAGAGGGTAGAGAGAAGAGAAGGTTGTGGAATGGAGGAAGAGCAAGGAGACTGAGAAGGAGTATGCAGAGAGAAGAGAAAAGTCAGGATAAAGTAGTATTGTAGATTCCAAGAAAGAAGAGTATTTCATGAAGGAATGGTCCATAGTTGAAGGTCCAGTGGGAGCAGAAAACATGTGCGTCATTGGAGACCTTGACATGCATAGTTTTAGAGAAATGGTGGGAGTAGAAGCTAAACAATCATGAAATGAAGAGTGAACAGCTGGGATAAGAAGTATAGACAGTGTATATTGACAATTCTTATAAGAAGTTTGTCTATGAAAGGGAGCAGAGAAATGGGAACAGGAAAAGAGGAGGTAAAAGAATATTGTGTAAAGATGAATGGTGGTGGACAATCTTTGCATGCTGGGAGGAATAATTCAGTATAGAAGGAGAGACTGATGATGCAGAACAGAGGGAGAATAATCAGGAAGCAAAGCCTTTGAAAAAGTGAGTGGCAAAGGCACTTGGGGCACATGTGAAGGAATGACCTCATCTGGGTTGGGGGAGGGACATACTGTCTCCATTGCATCTGAAGGGCAGAAGAAGAGAGGTGCAGAGGCCGGTAGGTTTGTTGATTTAGTGACAGGAAGAGGAGGGCTTCCCACTTTATGGCTTCTGTTTTATCCGTGAATTATGAGGCACAGTCACCAAAATAAAGTGGTTGAGGGGTGTGAAAAGTAATAAAGAGTAAGTAGCTGAGTAAAGAATAGAAAAATAAGCTTCTTGGAGCAACATAGAAGGATTGCAGGATGTAAGTGAATATCTATTAGAGGCTGGTGATCATGATGTTCATGAATTTAAAGTAACACTGATTACATCAATTTCCCCAGTTGTGTGGTTTTCTCAGTAATTCTCATTATTATGTTGTGATTAGAAACTTAAATTATGTCCTCCATGTATATATCATAAAAAATAAAATTTATAATGTTTAAAAGAGTAAAAGTTATCAATTTGCCTTCAACCAGGACTTATTGAGCACCTGCTATGTGTCAGGCACTAAAGACCACTATGTGGTCCCTGCTGTGAGAAACCCACAATATAGCAGTGCCACAGGCATTTACGGAAGAACTACAATCCACTCACATCAGCATATAAGACCATGCTGGTCTGGGCCATGGAAACATAGGTTTTTGTTTAGTATGTGAGGTATTCCAGCTTAAAGAATTCATAACAACCCTATGGTAAAAAAACAAAAACGGCATGATCTAATACTCCATCAATCATAGGATTATACAAGCTAGCGGTTCTGATGTTCTAGTCCCTTCCCTACGTATAAATATTGGATATATTCATCTAAAATGGTTGTCAAAACAGCTTGATATCCTGTATCCTACATGAGTCAGAATCTCTAAAGGTAAATTACCAGTGTCCTGAAAATTTAAGTACTAATTCTATGTTAACACGTGTTCATTCTGCCTCAATAACATGTGCTACATTCTGTGTTAAGCTTTTAACACACGTTACATTCTAGCATCATACATACAACAAAAAATGTAGATGTCATTACTAACATTTTTTCAGATGAGGAAATTGAGTCTAAGAGAAGTAGGTAAATTATTTGGCACACAGTTTGAAACCGATAAAATTAAACGAGGCTTTAAATCTAATCTATCCACCTCAGTCTGTACTTTTAAGATGTGCCTCTCTAATTCGATTTTTGATAAATATTTTTAGGAATTGTTTTAAATGTTTAAACGTTCTTTACTTAGATCCCTCCTGTGCCCCTTGCCCCATGCCAACCAAATATTTAGTCTTTGGACATTTCCAATAAGAAAAACAATTTTTTTAAAATTTCTCTCTGACTGAATTTCTACTGTGCTCTTCACTCTCATCGAAATGAGTGTGTAGTGTGTTCTCCTTTAGAATTTCTGAGGGCGAACATCATCTGTTCATCTTCCATTTATCCCTATCTCCTAGTTCAGTTCTTGGCACAGAGTTAGGGCTCAAAAATATCTGTTTATCTGAACTAAGGATTGGATGTGATACCACAATGGGAGTTTGAGTGGTCATGGCTCTCAGCTTAGACAGAGCATGGTGAGATCTCAAAGCTCTGACAAAAGCTTCAGCAACGTCTAGTGATTTGTGGAGAGGGATGCCATGGACACCGACATTGTCTCCAGGATATTCTAACGACAGCGTGTGTTAGAAAAATGGTGAGCTCAGTGGGTGTGGGGTTTTCTTTGACTAACATTTAAGGTCGAGTCCTTCTGAGCAGCAATAGTCAAGAAAAGTGAGACAGTCACTCTTCTGTGCTTCCATAGCATGGTGGTCCCACCACTACTATGGCTCTTATCTCATGGTAGTGAGAGGAGAGAATCAGAAACAGACAGACCGAGAGAAAGAGACTGAGGTTCACGTGCTGAATCTGCCTGCTACTTCCCAGGTCTATAACCTTTAGTAGGTAAGTTCGGTGAATTTCATATTCCTTAAATGTATTTTCCTTCTGAGGTTAATAAGAGATTTAAATGAGAACTTATTAGCGTACCTTGTGAAAAAACCTGGAGTTCTGCCCATTACACAGCAAATGTTGAATAACTGGTAGTGGTTGATATTGTGACATTTTTAGACTGATCTCTTTGAAGCCAAGAGTTTATGCCTTGTCTACCTTTATGCCCCTGATGACAACTTAGAGTAGTGAATCAAGAAAGAATTAATAAAAGTGACAGCATTTTTCTATTCTTTTGTCTTTCATCTCTCAAGACCACTGACCTTTAGGAAGCTGAGGTTATGCATCAGCAGATTTTTCTAATTACCTATTGAAATCATCGAGAAAACTCTGCAAGAAGTATAAACAATTACAAGACACACATTTATATTTTTAATTATTAATCACATACATTTAGTTGAGGGGACTCTTTTTTATTTACCACTTGTCTAAGTGACAGTAAACATAATCATTCTCATTATAAATTAATTGAAAAAGGTAATTTTCCAATTAATAAATATACACCAATATCAACTGTGTTCTTATGATAAAATAATTATAATAGCTGCCAACAAATTTGGAAAGAAAACAAAGGCATTCGTTAGTGGCAAGACCTAATGAAAAATCTGATGGACTAAACTAGAAAAATTGACAAGTGCAATTTCCCCTACAAGAACAATTTGTTACTGATGATGAAATTGAGAAATAACCAAAATGAAAGTTGTAAGATTCATAGTGAAAGCCCTCAGGGTAAAATTAATTTCTTTATAACATAGTTTAAAGGCACACAAAAGGAAATTGCTTGTGCCAGATGGGATAGGAAAGGCACTGTGAATAAAAATGAGCATCTCTTTTCTGCTTACAAATATTTGAATTAAGATGATACCAGCAAGTCTAGTTGATGGAATAACAGTATTGATGGTTGCACAACTTCTAAAGATTTTCTCATTCTTTTTAAACGGACTTTGTCAACACAGCAAAGTACTTAAAGCAATATATTAAGCCTGGCACTTACTATTACAGCACCTTTCGGTCTCTTTGAATTACTGTTGCTGGCAAAACAGGGAGAATACGATGGGCAAGGTGCTAGATTTAGAGTCAGAGAACCACTATGTAGCTCTCATCCAGGCTCTACCACTGAGTAGAAGAAGGCTGAGCAAGGCACAAACTCTCCAACAGACAGTTTCTTCATTAGTAAAATGAGGATAGGAATACCTACCCTTCCATCAACTAAGTTCCATTAAGACTAAATGAGACAGATAATGAAGGTAAACATTTCTTGAAAACCATAAAGCATATGCATGTAAACTTTGATTGTGGCTTGTTTTTCTGGAAATGGCCTGGAAATTATCTCTAATGTTGTCCTGTATCTTATCTGAACTATTGGTTCACAGCTGCTAGCTTTTCTCTTTTTGTAATCTCATGCATTTTTATGCATAACATTTCAAATCTAGTCATTGAGGGTGCATCTGATGGTGATCTCTCTCTGCTTTAAGCACCTAGAATAGTTATTTAGGATTTATCATATGCCACCATTTATCTTCATATTCATATGTCCTCTCCGCTTGGCTGTAATATAAACTCTTGAATATTAACACAACTGCTAATAATGCTAATAATAGCTAACATTTATTGTTTACTACATCCCAGGCACTGTGCTAAGCATTTTAAATAGACTATCAAATGTAACAAGAAACAGAAAATGCATCATATTTTTCAGTGGGGTCAACTTATACATCTATTATATAATGTGAGTTAATGTTTCATACTCAGCAGTTCCCACTCCAAAAAATGAGAGATTAAAAAGCTATAGAAATACAAATTTATATAGTGTAAACATTTGTCCTACCATTTTATTAAATGAGTTTATGCTCAGAGTGAGAGTGAGATGGGAGAGGTGAATGAGCTCTTTCCCCAGCTCAAGTCACTTCCCATATAGCTCTCATAGTGTCAGCATCTAGCTGTAGGAAGTATGACTATAATGTCTCAAGACAGATATTTTTGGTACCATATGGACAGTAAATATAGGCTATATACTTTATCTAATACTAAGCTAAGGAAAGTTTCAATACCAGAAGAAAAACTAGTTGTATTAGACTTCTTAAGAGAGGATGTGTCGATCTCCAGTGTGGAACCTTCCATGAAATTTTCAAGGCTAATTTGACTCTATGCAGTTTTTGCCATACATGTCGAGTTATCAATGAAGTGAGAAGTAAGGGCATCAGCTGAAAGCGAGAAGGAGAAAGAGGCTATGAAAATTTGAGCAGAGAGGGAGGGAAGTATGTAAAATGGCTAGTAGTATGGGAGAGTGGAGGAGTAAATGAATAAGGAGAATGTTGTAGGCTTGTCCAGCAATGGCAAAAATATGCTACACTTCTGTGATTTTAAATGTAAAGTGTGAGAAATTAGCATGGTTGTTCTTTTTCTCCCAATATGTTTAGCTGCTTAAGTACAGAGGAAGAAGTAGGTAGAAGATTGTGATTAATAGGAATAGGGGTTTTACCATGTAAGTTCTTCAGAGGGAGAAGGGGAAAATGGAGATGCAGGCACACGCAAAGGGATTATTTTAATGCTGGGCCACGGAACTAAGCTGGGTAGGAAGAAAGTGAGGACATGGGTTGGGGGAGTGAATAATGAAAAAATGATAGGGTCAGTGTATTGAAGGTTCCTACAATGTCGAATAATCTTGGAGTGGAAGTACAATGAGAAATATGCTAAAAAGTCAGGAAGTGTTTGTCCTACAGTAGGATGCTAGAAATAAGAATTTTGGAGCTGATGCTGTAATTAATAATAACAAGCTTTAGAGTGTGATCATGGGAATCAGTGGTTGAGGTGGGGGAGATAAGAAATGTCTACTGTTACGACTATGACTTTATTACTCCAGGCCCTCCATCCAGAGATAAACTTCGGTGAGCCATAAAACTACTTTTTCACCAACTGTCTATTTGGAATTTGGAAAAAAGATTTCAAATTAATCATTGAACTGCAAACAAACACTTTTTTCTAGACCAACCCTGTCCACCACTGTATTCAGTGCCTCTTTGCCCACTGGCACAGAAAACAGATTAAAACCAAAATCTGCAAGCCTGATTCTCTTTGTTATCCTTAGCCAACACCAAAGGCTGATATTGAGTCAGTATGTACGTATGACCATACTAATTGTCAAAGTAGTGAAATAATTGCATACAATTTGAAAAATAACTGCTACCTCAAGGCTCCCCTATGCCCACTGGTTTAGCTAACCAAGTCATTCCTGTGGGACAATTCTGGACCTCCCCAAGATACAAGGAAGGGTTAAAATATAGTCCAGAGAGAGATTCCAGGACCCAATTCCAACATTCTTGATTGAGTGCTGTTCATTCTAATTAACAGGATCCATGCTGTACCAGGTAAGTATTTTTAATATCAATTCTGCCAACATCCAAAATAAAAGATCCTCATCTTCTCTACCTTCTCATTACTCCCATCCCTTACAGCTCTGTGCTTCTTTCCACCAACCCATTTCTCTGCTTCTTGTATCACTTACTGCCAAATCCTTTCTCTTGTACCTTCAATTTTATTGAGGACATTGAGAGCGTCAGGCAGGAATTTCCTCCGCCATGTCCTAAAAATTTATGACATTGGCTCCCACATTTAACAACTTTCCTTCAATTTCACAGTCTTCTATTCAAAATAAATATCTCTACCTATAATTTGGATCCCATCCATTCCTAATTCTTTAAGAATCTTATTAAATCAATGGTTTTCTTTCTACCAGTTTGTACCCCCCAGCAAATACACATTCTCAGTTCTGCCATATTAAATTGAAAAGACCCTGCCTTTGCCAAACAGTCCTCACTAGCCTATATCTCACCTTACATTTATAGCCAGACTTTTTGAAAATTAATCTCTTCTCAGCGAAGAACTGGTTTCCTCACCTGCCAGTTCCACTTCAATCCACTGAAATCTGCCTTCTGCTTCTGTCACCCAACTGAAACTGCTTTCATAATGGCTACCTATACCTTAATTGCCAAACTCAACATTTTTATTTTCAGTCTTTACATTATTTGAACTTTCAGCAGCACCTGACACTGTCAGCTATTTCCTCTTTTACACACTCTGTCCTCCCATGGTTTGGGGGTCATTAGTTTCATCAGTTTATCTTCACATATCTTCACCAGTCCTTTGCAATCTTCTCTAGTTCTGTTCAAGCCATAACTCTTGGTATTCTCCAGGATTCTGTCCTCATCTTTCTGGTCTTCTAAACTACATATTGACCTTCTGTGACTTAATCTAAATGAAATTAAATACTTTCCATTGCTAATAACTTTCAAATTGTATCTTTATTCTTCTTGTTCCACTTTTGCATCAATCATTTTTCTTGTATGGTCTATTTATATTTTTTCTATTTTATTTTTTTTTAATTTCAACTGTTGCATAGATATCTACCATTGTGTCTTCCACTACTACCTTGATATACTGTACATCTACTTAAGCTGAATGCTTTACCCTCTCTCATAGATTTGCACGCTCTACAGTTCTTTTTTCTTTTTCAGTAAATGGTGCCATCTTCTTCCCAATCTCTGAAACAAGAATCCTAGGACTTATACTATATTTCTACATCTTACTCAACCCCTTCCACCTCATCGTACTCACCCAATAACCAAGAATTGTGTCTTCTATATTCTGATGATTCATATCTATGATATTTACAATCCTCATAGCTTATCTTCTTGCCTTCTATAAGCCATTGCCACCCTAATCTATCCCATTCTATCATCTACATTAGCTCCAGGATGACTTGCTAACAGGAAAATTATGCTATGGCTTCCAATGGATTTCAAGATGAAGAGAACATAAAGGCCCTCATGATCTGGCCTTCGCCTACCTCTCCATCATTGTCACCTCATTCTTTCTCCCAACTGCATTGCCACATATCCATTAGTTGCCCCAGACATACTTGCATTTTCCACAATCAGTGCATGATTTATTCTCTTTCTCTTTGGCCTTTTCCATGAAACTACATCTAACAACTTTAGTCTTCAATGAATGCCTAATAGGACTAATTCCCTGCACAATACTTTTGGAATTTAATCATTTATCGTCTTCCATTTCAAAAGTGACATAATGATTTTCTAGTCTCTTAAAATTATAAGCACCCTGAGATAGGGATTGCATATTATATTTAATTTTATATTCCCTACAGCACCTAATGTGGTTTTAAATACATAGGAGGTGCTAAAAAGTATTTGTTGAAAAAATACATATAAAATTGAGTAAATAAAAAGACTTTCTTTGAAGCAAACTTTCATTTTTATGATTTGTTAGTGATTATCTGTTTCCTTCTGATGACTGAGTTAAAAAATCTGAATTCTGACTCAGCAGAAGAGCATTTAAAAATCTTATAAGATTGAATCATTTTTCACCACAAATAGCCCTGAGATAAAGTCCTTTCAAAACATCTGAAGAGCTGGAGATTTGGAAGTCCAGATTTACTTCAAAGGTTTGGTGCTTTAGGGATATTATTTCATCAATACTCGAGAGTATGACTTCATTAAGTCATTCATAAAATATTACTGAATGCTTATACTAAACTAGACATGTGTGAGGTGCTGGAGATTACAGTGGTGACCAAAAGCAGACACAGTCCACGCACCGGTGAAAATGTACAGTCTTGTGGAGAAGACAAATTTAATATTTAACTAATCACATAAATAAATACAGACTGTAAATGTTACAAGCACTATGAAGGAGAGGAACATGGTGCCATAAACACTCATAAAAGAGAGACTTGACTTAAGGTGGTTGTAGAGGAAGAGGTGCTGAACAGAGATACACTTAGCCTCTCTGAACCTCAGTTTCTTCATCTCTAGAGGGGAAATAAAACTGTCCTTTAATCTTGTAGAGAACTGCTGTGGAGTTTGAATAAAATGATGTCTATGAAAGAGCTTTGAAACTATACATTATTATTTCCATTGGATTTAAATCTCATCTATATGTCATGTTTCCTTCTCTTCCAAAAGAGAGTAGGACCTGGTTGTAAGTAAAAGTCATAAAGCCTCAAAAAGTCTTTGTCCATTGAACAAAATACTTTGTTATTTTATTTTTATTTTTTAAAGAAAAATAAATATACCGCCTTTGACTCTCAAGTCGTCAGTTTTTCACTCATAATTTCAAGTTTTCCAGAGATGAATCCCAGATCATTATTGAATATATTTTAATCAGGTGAATCAGCAGACATAGGTAGCAAACAAATGAATTCAATAAACTTTATCACATACAGTCCCATCTTAAATAATACCTTAGAGGAGAGTGTTATGTCAAGCCTCTGTGTCTGCCACACACGTAACTGGGGCTTTTGGGGCATCTTGCTCTGTCTCTATGTAGTCTCCCCTCATAGTCTCTCCAGCATGGTGGCATGACTAGCTGGACTCTTACAGGGCAGTTCAGGGCTCCAAAAGTTCACGTCCGGGGAGAAAGAGAGAGCCAGGTAGAAATTATATCACCTTTTATGACCTAGCCTTGGAAGTCATGTAGTATTTTTTTCATCAGAATTTGAGTATGCATTTCAATATTGTCAAATAGTACGAAAGTGCAATTTTTAAGTGTATTTTTTTTCTTCAACGTAAACTATTTTAGAGTCATTCCTAATAGGAGGAATAGCTTTATTTCCTTAATTTTAAGTAGGAGCACATGGATTAAAGATGACATTTTCTCCATAATTATTTTTTTACATGCAGTCTTACAAAGGAATAACAACGGAATTATACTTAATATTACACTTAATAATTTGTCTGTATTGAAAGAATACGCGACATTTGCATAACTTAGCTAATCATACAAATAGATTCTGACTATAAATTAGAGTTGTGGAAGGGACAAAATATTAAGGACATGAGCATACGTAGTAAATTGACTGAATAATGTAAAGGCCTCAAAGTAAATTTTAAAATCAAGTAATTCCTTTCTACATCTGAAGAAAAACTTCAAAATTTCATGAGAAAACACAGATTGACTTCCAAAATATTATTTACTGATTAAACATAGAAACAGAAAAATCTGACTGTTTGGTCAGAAGAATTGGGAACTATTAGTTTGTTCTAACTTCCAAAAAAAACACTAAGTTTTGTGATCCAAGACAAAATGAATAAATGATGGGTGTTGGCAGAAATGAGTATTGTCTACAGAAATATCCATTCTTGCCTTTTTACTTAGTAACGGAAACTCCAATTTTATTTTTAGTTTTATTATTTATTTATTTTTATTGAGGTTTATAACAACATTGGTTTATAACATCATGTAAATTTGTGTTACATTTTTATTTGTGTGTAGACTACATCATGTTTACCACCCAAAGACTAATTATCGTCTGTCACCATACTCATGCGGCCTATCACCCTAATTTTAAGGAACCCCAATTTTAAACGAAATAATATTTACGTTTCTTGGACTCCTTTAAATCTAGGCTTGGCCATGTGACTAAGTAAAGTGTACAACTTTTGGGAAACTTGACTAATGGAAGAAAGCATGTTTTTCTTTATCCCTTAATCCTAAAGAATGGTTGGAATATGGCCTTGTTGGAGGAGCGTGTGAGCACCCATCTTGGCGTATACGACGCCATGTTACGGTGGGCAGGGCAATACGACTGAAGCAGCCAGGGTTGCAGATGGTTGCGGGGCCCCAAGGCCAGAGCTGTCCTGCCTGCTCAGGGTTTTATGTGAAAGAGAAATAAATATCTACTTTGTTTAAGCCACTGTTATTTTGGTGTTTTCTGTTATTTCAGCAAAACCTAATCCTAATGATAAAGATGTTCGTTTATGTTTTTAAGCATGTGGTTCTTTCTCCTCTCTCCTCCCTGCTTTTCAGTTGGATTCTCTCCTCTCTCTCCACCTTCACTCTCTTACTTAGCTGATCTCTTTTCTCCTTTTGCCTCTGTTTCTCCCTCTTGCCTTAAATATCAATAATAATAAATGTATGTTTTTGTTGCTAAATCATCCCATAACAATGAGAGTCAAAAAGATACAGGTTTTATGTTTTCTGTTGTTACTTTTTAAAGCCAGGAAATATAATATTATTTATATTTATTTTTCCTAAAAACAAACACAAAAACACCTCATCGCTTGACGTTTTTTTCTTGGCCATGATATTCTTGGCCATGAAGATTTTTACCCTCCAGTGAGTCACTGTTTCATGACTGACCAATGTTTCCCCATCCCGGATAAGGTCACACAAAGTCTATATTTATGCCTTCAAAAGTTTCAACAAATCAATGTTTTCTTAAGTGTATGATTTAAAACTCTCTGCCTCAAGGGTCTGTCCTGGAGTGGGGAACTCTTAAATGTGAGTCATGGCATGGGAGTGAAAAGTCTGTTAAAAACAAACATAAAACTCTTCACAGCTGAGAGTTGCCCTTTAATTTTTAGAAATTCATTCTTGTTTTCATAATGTAATAAAGACTTAGCCTCTGATCTCTGGTCCTATCTCACGGGTTTTTGCTAAAAAGTGGCTGGCAGAAAATACACTCCTTATAATTTCATCTAAATTAAATTGTCATTTTAAGGTGTTCAAAATGCAATAAACAGAATGTAATAAACCAGAGTACTTAACATCCATCCCTACTGAACACTTAGCCATTATCCTAGAGCTAGCCCAGATTCCTGTTCTGCATCTCTATTAAAAGACTACTTCAAACACACAGTCAGTTGATGTACTAAACCTCATTCATTGTACAGGGACCTCTTTATAGAATAGGATTTTTTGCTCTCTCTTAATTTTCAAAAAATTGTTCTTTTCTTCCTCTTTCCTCAATAACTAATTTGACGTAAAGTCTCATTTAACATTTTTTGAAGATGTAAACGAAACTCTTCTGATAGCTTTAGAAAAGATTAAACGCACTATGTGCCTCATTGTTCTGTGCTTATTTTAAAATGGTTATCGTTTTAGTTTGTAATGACTCTGCCTATAACTGAGAAATCTGTTTAATTGTATAAAAATAGAGATTCAGTCTATAAAACTACTCCAAATTCTACCTACTAATTTATATATATATATTTTTTTGCACCCACTCAACCCTTAAAGTTAGCTATTATACAAAATTTTATAATAATTATTCCCTTCTTTTGTGTGCTACAGGACAAATTACCCTTAATTGCTGTACCTGTTAAATGGAAGTTAAAAAAAAGTGTATGCTGTTCTGAAAGTTAAATAAATAAAGTACAATACTATGAAATACAGTGTAAGCTCATTGAAGGCTTATCCTCCTCTGTCCCTATCTCTGGTGTGTACATGATGCCTGGAATATTGGAATATGTCAGATACCTCTACCCCAAATATTTGCTGTAGGAAAAGCACAGGTGAATGTACTCTGTAAATATTGAAACCCCATATAAATCTATTTTCATTGGGTTTCCTTTGTGTTATTGTGACTCCTTTCTCCTGCTGCCTTCTTGGACTCCATGGTCTTTGTTCATTTTGCCCAAAGACAACGGTGGCAATAATGGGAAAATTAGAATATGGGTTCTTGTATTTTCCCTGCTCAAATAAGTAGGAAATGGAATGCAAAAAAGCAAAAACAAAAACACAACAAAACAAAAACTAACTAAAAACCACCATGAGGTAAGGTTATTATAAGATCACAATCCAGTTTTCAGGCGAATCTGCCATTGAATCAATTAACACAATTTGCATAACTGACAGCTGGGTGATGAGGAATTATCACCCACTCAATCACAGTCCCAGGAGCTGATGGGGAACAAGTTTCTTTATATTTTTTCCCCTTGGCTTACTCCTTTGAGTGAAGGAGTAGAAGACACAGAGAAGTATGGGACTTGGTTCTGAATATTCTTCTTTTTTCTACACTCTCTCTCTAGGTGACAGCATTCATTACTATGAGCTTAGAAATATGTACATGCCACTGACTCTAGGCTTATTTATCCAATGAACTACTTGGCATCTCCCCTTAGGCATACCAATATTAGTATGTCTCAAATATAAAACTTATCACCACTTTTCCTACCCTATTCCCACAATTGCCTCAATCTTCCCATCAAATTAAATAACACAAGCCACCCAGATGTTCATGCCAAAAACCTGAGAATCATTTTTAGACATTCTACTCTCTTATCCTTTATTCATTCTGTCCCCATGATACATCAATTCTGTCTTCAAAATACATCCAGAATCTGACCCCCTCTCACCACCTTTGCAGATTACCACCTCAGTCCCAGCCATTATCCTCTCTCAGTTGGAGTGCTTCAACAGTCTCTCATCTGTTTCTTCTCTTGCCCACTTTCCCTGTCTCAACACACACAGTTTATTCTATACATGGAAGCCAAAGTAATATT
This sequence comes from Diceros bicornis minor, assembly GCF_020826845.1. Lineage (NCBI taxonomy): Eukaryota > Metazoa > Chordata > Mammalia > Perissodactyla > Rhinocerotidae > Diceros > Diceros bicornis. Next base: position 13,371,980 of record NC_080767.1, on the reverse strand, counting down.
TTAAAAATTCAAATCAGGTTATGCCATTGCCCTCTTTAAACCCTCCCCGTGTTCAGGTCTTCAACTTAATCTTATACTACCTTTATTCTTGCTCATTATACTTCTGCCACCCTGATCTTGTCTATTCCTCAAATGCATCAAATGCTCACCCATTTTGGGACCTCTATTCTCTGCCTGGAATGTTCTCGTCTGCCCACCTCTTCACCTAGCTGGCTCCTTTTATCCTTTCAGCCTAGTTTATATGTTGTTTCTTCAAAGACAGTTCCATTAACAATCCTGTTACTTTCTTTCATGACACCCTTTGCTTTCCTTAAAAGATTTACAAAGTTTCAGAGCCAAGATCTTTGTTAACTTATTATAATTTCATTCTAGAATTTTCTTTCATTAAATATAAAATCTATTCTGTTACCTAATGTTTCTTTCCTAATTATCCTTTCTGAATGCTCCAACCAAATACTCTCAGGTATTTGCTCTTCCTAAGAAAGCATACCTATTCCTCCACTTCAAGGCAACTGAAAACTTTAAAAGGGAAACCAAAACCTCACATAACTGAAATCAAAGTAGTTGCCTATAGGACAGTATTATAATCCTATTTATTTAAATCTATTTGTCCACCCTCCACGTCATTCAATAAAGGATTTAAGGTAGACTACAACAATAACTAATTTGATAAAATTACAATAAAATAGAAAAAAAATTAGAAGAGTGGGAAGGAAAACACAAATATGCCTATGATGGGGGCCCAAATATTTCCTATAGTTGTATTCTAATTTGGGCTCTGAGTTTTCAGGCAGAAAAAACAAAAGCAGAGACTAGATGTGTTACACATTGCTTGTGATCAGAGAGAAGAAAACAAAATTCTGTAGTTCCTTAGAATAATTAAAGATTTTTCCTGCCTTAATTTCATATTGCTGTTTCTTATAATGACTCTATTGCTGAGAGAGCAATATAAAACAACAACAAAAAGCTGTAACCATAAAATAATAATAACAACAACAATAACAGCAATAAAACCAATGCAGTGGTATTGATTTTGTGGAAGGTTAAAGTAATAAGCTTAAAATATATAAGCTGCTGAAAATGATTCATTTCTCTAGGTCACATACAAAGACATATTCAATTATTGCATCCTGTAGTAGTAAATTTTTGACCAGTTCTCAGCAATCTATGATGTGTGCAATGGGAGTGCTTGATAAATGCTGAGCCAAGCTTTCAAAGCACCCAGGCTCCTCCTGGATTGTAAGTATTGCACTTTTGAAGGCTGCTATCTGATAATCTGGTACTTCATTGTGCTTAGTCTGATTCAGTATTGATTAAGTTCTCAGCCTTTCTGAGTTCACTTCTCTTTTCTGTCAGTTGAAGATGATTGCTTCCATTTCTGTGCCTTTTCCTTGGAAATGTATCCCTTTCAAAATGCTGCCTGAGCCAATTTCTTAACATTTGAAAGCAGAGCAGAGGTATGCTATAATGAAAAAGGGATCATGTACAACACAGTTTCTTTGGCTCCAACAAGAACCTGTGGTTTTATAGATTTTAGATGGAGAAAACCAATAAGTGAAATTTTTCCACAGAAAAATTATACCTGAAGCCATGAAGAAAATTCAGTTGCTGTTATAATCCATGATAAGAAATCACGTAAATCTCTGTATTCAACTTCTTGCCTTTACACTGAAATAAGGAAAAGGACAAAACCAACTACATTCTTTTTATTCTAGTTGTGAGATCATTGGATTTGAAATTGGTAAACTCAGATTTTAGAAGAGTTAGTTTCTCTAAACAGCTGTGGATTCTCTGGTAAATACATTTAAGTTTTTCACTGTGAGTCTGCATATCCACAAAAAATAACTGAAGAGATTGGACTAGGTCAGTGGTTCTCAGCTTTATCAGGGCCAACAATATCAGAATAAGATGGAAAACCAACTGGCATACTCAAAGCAATTGAATGATTTCAATATGTAATTTTTACGTCGGTGCTATAATAGGATGGCAATGGTAAAATATTTTGAAATAACTTATATTAATGAAAGACAGAGAGATCTCTGATTTTCATATCTCTTTATTAACTTAATAATATTTGGTTCTAAGTTTGTCAAAAGAAGTTTCAAACCCCTCTGTTACACATTTACGTGTGAAAGCTACAAATGCGGGCAGATAGAGGTGTGTGCTATCCATGCTGGCACTAGTACTGGTAATGACTAATTTTTGGTGATATGATTTTCTGAAATGTTAAACAACACTTGTTAAAGTCTGAACACAACAAAGTTCAAGTCTTTTAAGTTACATGGTAGTTGCAGTACCAGAATATTCAGTGTATATTAAAACCATTAAAAAATAGCTTTTTACACATAAAATGGATCTCTTTTTCTGACTCAGTAACTGTAAACAGATTTTCCACCTACATGACTATCTAGAGCTATAGTTTTCAAAGTATGGTCCCTGGACCAGCAGCATCAACATGGATTGGGAACTTGTTAGAAATGCAAACTCTCTGGCCCCATCCTCTGCCCACTGATTCAGAAACTAGGGGTAGAGACCAGCACATGGTTTTAACAAGCCCTTCTGAAGTAGGCTGAAATTTGAGAACCACTGATCTTGGAGGGATATTTGCAAGTCACACAGGATGTGAGATAAGTCTTCATTCTGGGCAGCTGTCCCACACGTTGTAGGACATTTAGCATCTCTGACTCTTACCTGCCAAGTCCCAGTCTGATCCCCAGTAATTGCAACAACCAAAATATGCACCCACAAATTTATAAAATGCTCCCTAGAAAGTGCTAATACTCTTACTGAGAACCACTGTGTTAAATCATGGCTGACGTCCCAGTCTACAATTCTATTACTTTCATGGACACAGCAGGAACGTAGGATTCAACTCAATTCAGAGCTGATAAATTCAAAATTCAAAACACTTAGTGAGACTGCAAAAGGACATCTATTCAGAGGCTAGACTTGTGTTCAAATGTAGGTGTTGCTGAGTCTCATTCTTCAGAGGGAATCTTAAAGTATAATTTAGCAGACAGAAGTGGAAGGGCATAAAGTGAAGCAGAAATAAATTCTAGCTCTAAATTTTAGCTCCCAGGTTATTGGTTCTTCTACTTCAGATTCTCCTGAAGGCCCTAGAGTATGGTTGGTTGACACTATTGGTTAGTCACAATTGAGCAGACCATTAATTTGCATGACAGGGATTTGGGGAAGAGGGACTGAGGGGCTGTTAATCCTTACTGCTTTTGCCAGATTTTCTATAAACCCAATCTATAGAACACCTGAATCCTGCCTAATACAGGAACTTCAGAGTTCTCTAGTCAGACTCATGACAAATGCTGAAAGACCCAACCAAGATTTTGCAAGCACAATGGAATTCTATTATTAGCAGAAATTTAAACTAGCAATTACCACAAATAGAGTTTAAAATAGCTAAAAGTACTACATGTTGAGAATCACAACTAACTCCCAGATTATGTTTATCATATTAGTCAGAGTATAGACTTACAATTAGAGTTTTGAGGTGAAATATTAATGAAAGCCCAATTTGAATTACTGATAAATAACAAGAGCGGTGTTTGGAGTTTTAATGATTGATCAATAATTTGTCTCTTTACACCATTTTTTTCTTTTGTTTTGGCTAATTTCCTCCCCTCTGGAAAATTAACAAAGGAAAAATAAATCAAGTGGAATGCAGTCTTGTGGCTTGTGTGCTAATCAAACAACTTGCTGATAAGAGCAGTCTAGTTTTAAGATGAATTGCTAGTGTGACAGATCTCTAATTGATCGATTGATCCCTTGACAGAATCCAGGAAGGAAAGATATCCTTCTTCAAATATATGTTTGGAGTTTCCACGGCATTTTCTGAATCTTTCTTTTCATGAATGTTCAACAAATTTGCTTGTGACTTCTGAAATCGATGTGGGTTTTCCTAATCCTTTGTTTCTTTTTTCCTTTTAGAGTTTATCAGTCTCGATAATTCTCATTTCAGATGTAAGCCCCTCAATTAACCAAGAAACTTGTTTTGAGTAACATGATTTATAATCAGAGCCCTGTCTCTTTTTTATGCATTCAACAAACACGGACTGAGTAGCTAATGTGGGATAATCTCAATGCTAGTGGTTGGTGATACAAAGATAAGTAAGACACAGTGAGATTAGAAATAAGACAATGCCACACGGGTAATGACATCTAAGTGCAGAGCACAGAGGAAGCACAAAGCAGGGTAATTTTGATTCATTTCTGGCTGATAATCAGAGAAGGCTCAGTGAAGAGGTGTCTTTTACGTGAGGTTGAAGAACAAACGTACTTGACCCAGACAAGTGAGATATAAATATCCTCAAACTGAAAAGTAGCAGTTCCTGGCTTTACAGAGCACATTATATATTTAACATTCCATTACATTGCCAGATTGATGTAAACTGAGTGGTTTTTTTTCACTGTTAAATATTTTTTGAAATTCTGACTTTTAGTAACTGACAGTAATTCACAATATATCATAATTTACTTGACTATTCCTCTCTATTTAAAGTTTAGGGTATTTCTATTTTTTCATTGTAGAAAATCTACTGTGTACAGCTTTCTTAAAGTTCTGTTTGCAATTATCTCACCTTGGGAAGTGAGGAAAAGAAAACAGGTGTTAGTCTGTGCGAGAGAAATTGCTTACAGAATATTGCGTATTGTCATCATACATTGGAAAAGTGGTAAAATTGTAGAGAATATGTGTTGTTGAAGGACATACAGAGACTTAGAGTTACTTTCTATATACATAAATTTATAGCTGGGTAATGCTATCTACAACTAATATAAATATATTTGTTTTACTACAGCTAATTTATTTTTACTTATATGCATTTTATTAGCCAGCCCTGGTGGTCTAGTGGTTAAGATTTGGTGCTATCACTGCCACAGCCTGGGTTTGTTTCCCAGTCAGGGAACCACACCACCCATCTGTCAGTTGTTATACTGTGATGGCTGTGTCTTGCTGTGATGCTGAAAGCTATGCTACGGGTATTTCAAATACCAGCAGGGTCACCCAGCTTTCAGTGGAGCTTCCAGACTAAGACAGACTAGGAAGGACCTGGCCACCCACTACTGAGAAAATTGGCCAGGAAAACCCTATGGATAGCAGCAGAGTATTGTCTGATATGACACCAGAAGGTGAGAGGATGGGGCAAAAAGACCGGGCAGGGTTCTGCCCTGCTGTACACAGGGTTGCTAGGAGTTGGAATCTACTTGACAGCACTAACAATACATTTTGTTGTACAGTAACATAATTAGGAAATCCACAGACTTTGGATATCAAAAGAGGATTGGGTGTCATGTCTATAAGGAAATTTAATCTCTATTTTTAAGCTACTGTTTTCACCTGATGGCAGAGAAACTTAATTTTGGCAATTCTAGGTAAAATCAGTAAATTCAGGTTTGTTTTTAGTCACTTCAGTGTTATTACATCAAATGGATATTTCCTCCCTTTCACTTCTTCCTATAATTGCATCTCAGTGCAGGGGAAATGTTGGGTGTAGGGAGAGGTGGATATATGGCGTCGGGACATCAGGAGAAGGTAATACGAAACACAGACCCACATCCACTGAAATGCAGCATCCTGACTGGCCTTGGCCCTTATCATCCCTTCATCCAATATCTGCTGAGGTATCCATGTTTGCCTCTGGCCTGCATCTGGGAAAACTGTACCACAGAACAGAGGGTCTAGGGCTCTCAATCCCTAGTTGACTTCTTGTCTCTCTCAGAGGCCTGTAGCAGGCATGGGGCTTCCCTGGGGCCATGGGATATTAGGGGGACTGCTTCAGGCACTTCAGGCACCTCAAACCCCAGATCACCAGCTCCACTGTGCCTATCTTATGTTGGCCTGGGAAACTCCTGCTCTGGCCTCCTCGTGTCCCAGATTTATTATAATTATTGCTATTTTTGAGGGGATTGTACAGCTCTCCTCTATTATTGGGCCACCAAATATCTTGTGGATCCCCTGCCACCCTTTCTCTTAATGCTAAATCGAGGCAAGTTCCTGACTCCATCTTAGAAACTTCCTTTAGTGTCATCTCTGGCTGCTCTTCAACTCATCTTCCCCCCACAGCCCAGAGAGATTTTCATTTTTTTAAAATTTCTTCTTAGGTGAGAAATAAAGGCTCAATTATCATTCTCCCATATTTTTATGTCTTATAACTTAACCATTAGATTTTTTGTTAATTATGTTTTTTAAATTAAAGACTAGGAATTTGACGACTTTTCTGGTTCCTTCTCCCTGAGAGAAGTGGAAACTTCAGGTGCAAAAAGGCCAGACAATTTCTCCCTGCTCCTCCCCGCTAAGTACAACCATAAACATGGATATGATGCAAGAGGCAAGTGAAAGAGAACTCTGACAGGCAGAAAGAGGAAGGTGAACTGGTTAGGGAACCTAGGACTGGAGGAACAACGTGGCAGCAGGGCTCTTATGACTCCCATCCAACAGAAGGCAACCAGATCTAGTGTTTCCAACCCCCAACCTAGCAACAGATGCCAGCCCAGAAAGACTCATTTCTTGCTCAGACTGGGGGAGGTCTTCAGACAATACCGTTAGGACAGGACCATCCACAAAATATGGCTCCATTGGGAGTTCTGATGAAAATAAGTGGCTAGGGGAAGGACTCTCTTTCCCCACTGGTCCTGAGACTCCCTTCTCCCACATAGAGGCGCCTGGCAGCCTGGTGGCATAGGCCAGGGAGTTTTGCAACAAGTAGCTGGGATAAGCAAGTCTCTTTTTCCCAGGGCTGAGACTCTCCTCCTCCACCAAGAGATATGGGGGTAGCCAGGGGACACTGGTAATGGGAATCCTGCCATAACAGAGGCTTCCTTGGGAGTGCTTTATGGGCCTCACACTCCCTTCTCCAAACCTAGGGGCACCAGGGGAAACTCCTTTACCTCAGAAAGTACCAGAAGGGACCAGTGGGAGTCCCAGGAGCACCAAATCAACAAGCCAATCAAAATTACACTGCAAAGACTCTGAAAATGTTATTGTCATTGGAACCACAGCCCACAAAAGTAGGCCAGGAACTGTGTGCTAAATTTAACCAGGGCAACTGCCAGCTAAAATAAAAGATTTAAGTAGGACCCAGAGTCTCCTAACATGACGGACCAAATATCTAGTATTTAATAGAAAATCACCCATCACACCAAAAGCCTAAATGTGGAGAGTCAGGGATAAAGGAATTGTGTATCAATAAATGCATTTGTTCACACCTCACAGAATCAGTTAATCAAAAATATCTTTTTCTGCTATATTTTAGTTAAATTTGGTACTCCTAAGCAAGTAAAAGTCTTTCTTAATTAGTCCTACATTTTTCTGAACATAGGAGAAAAGAAGCCAATGACAGATACCTCACTCCTAAATCTTGTTTCCATTTCATCCCCCTTCCCACACCTCAACTTCTGATGTTACAACCTTGGGAAAGAAAGGACAAAAGAAGGAGGCCATGCTCTAATTACGAGAGTGACAGACCAGAGGGAAGGGAATACTCTAAATCTCTGAGGGCTGAACTCTGACAGATGGGTTTGTCTAGTTGGCATCATATCCATTCTCATACTCAACCCCACACCTCTGGCTCTCCCAGCACAGGAGCTTTGTCAGGGACCTTTCAACTGGCGTCATAGTCTATTGGGAGAAACAACAAACTCCCCATCAGCAACTTTATTCGTTCCAAGGGAAGATGTCCTATAGTAGAGGTACAATATCCTGTCCTGGCGTTGAGGTAGTGAGTGAGCAGACAGTTGCTGCCTTCTCTCCTCTCCCCTCTTCACTCTCTCCTCTCTATTTTCTCTGCTTCCCTCTCCCCCTCTCCCTCTTCTCCTTCCCCTTTTCTCCCTCCCCTTCCCTTCTCTTTCTGTCTCTCTCTTTTTCTTTCTCTCTCTCTCTCTCTCTCTCAGAAGCCTGGTATTAGGAATGTGTACTTTGATCAAACACTATGGCTGATTAGAGAGAGTGAAGGCATCTATACTGGAAAATTTATAGATTTGTAGTTTTATGCTGTTCTCTTTTCTAAATTTAGAAATTTGTATTTTATTTTGTGTTGTTGTTGATTAGACAAGCTAGAAGTTTGTCTTAAGTTTTTCCTAACATAAGCTCTTGGTCTATGGCTTATTTTTTATTCAAATTTTTAATGGCCACTATTTTTGTGTTTTTTTGCTTTTGAACTTTATTTATTTTTTTGATTTTTTGTTTATTGCAGTAACATTGGTTTATAACATTGTATAAATTTCAGGTGTACCACTATTTTCATTTAAAGAAAGAAAAGTAGAACTTTATTCTGCTTTTCTTAGCATTCATTTGTTTTTCTTCTAACTTTTAGGTAGATCTTTATTTTACTTTTATTCTTTTTTTCTAACACTAAAAACATTTGGGTCTTCAGGAATACTGTGTTTTTTGCTTTGTGGTATTCTAATTTTATTATTCCTCTGATTCTAATTTCCTCTTTCCTATTCTTCTTTATTAATTCTCATTATTTATTTATTTTTTAGTTTGAAGAGACTGAGTTTTTAAAACTGTTATGATTTCTTTATCTAATTATGATCATGAAGTGTGGCTTATACAATTTCTACTATTTATTAACATTTTACTAGAGGCCTAATATATAATCATTTTTTCTAAACTATCTGTGGGAACTTGGCAATAACACATAAAGTAGCCAATAAGTACATTCTCTTTTAGAGAGTAAAGTGTTCACCATACTTCTAAATCAACTTTATCATATCATTTTTCTCTAGGCTCTTATATAATGCATATGTCCTTAACTTCCTTGCTTTTCAGGGACTGCCATTTTTTAATAGCCTACTATGGTCTGAACTCCATTAACTTGAGAAGAAATTAAAATATTTTATTAGATTCTTTTTTTCAAACATTGTTGAGGGTGGGGGAGGGATGTCCCTGGAAAAGAGACATACCTGAGTGCATCGTGTTGCTTTTGGGCCACCTCAGCCAATCCCCTTGCTTCTGGTAATTGTTACACTCTCTATAGATCATCATTCCCCACTAGTAGTTGCTATTTAAGGAGCGAGAAGCCAAGCTTTTTAAGGGCACTTTGTCTAGGGTGAACATAGAGCCCTCTCACATCTCAAAGTACAGCTAAAACCAAATTGTGACATGTAACTAAACAAAATGGTTGTTGTATTCGTTTTCTAAGGCTGTCGTAATAAATTACTACACACTTGGTGGATTAAATAACTGAAATTTATTCTCTCATAGTTCTGGAGACCAGAATTCCGAAATCAGAGTGCCAGCAGGGCCACACTCCCTCTGAAAGCTCTAGGGGAGAATCCTTCCTTGCCTCTTCCAGCATCTAGTTTTCTTTTGCTTGTAGACACATAACTCCAATTTCTGCCTCCAGAAATGGCCTCCACATTTTCCTCTCTGTGTTTCTCTGTGTCCTTTTCTGTCTCTTATAAGGGTACGCTGATTGGATTTAGGGCCTACCCTAAAACTGTGTGATCTCATCTCAGTCCTTACCTTGATCATAAATGCAAAGATCCTATTTTCAAATAAGGTCACATTCTGAAGTTATGGGTGTTCATGAATTTTTGGAGGACATGATTCAACTCGCCACAGTTGGTGTTAACAGAAGAGAATTACAACGCATAGAAGAAGAAGAAGGAGAAGAAAAAAAACTACATGTCAGCTTTCAGAGTCTAAATGTACGTATTTATGTACAGTGCAAATAAAAAGCTTTTCCCTCTAAAATATCTGCAGATATCCCTCTAAAGATATCCCTCTAAAATATCAATCAGGATATGAATTTAACTTATTAAATATTGTAAACAACAACAAATACACGGAAGGGGAGAAATAGGATCTAGGGCATAAGTGGGATTATTAAGTATCGTATCTTACATATGTTCATATTACATAGGCATTTTGCCTTAGATAATTGGTATTTGTATATTTAATTTGTTCCCTTTCATGTTTGCATGCTCCCCTAGGGAAAAGACCATGCCCCATTCATCTTTGCCTGGCAGAAAATTTTGCACTTAAAAGTGCTCAAAAAATATGCCTTTGAAATTTGTATTAGCAAATCCAGAATATACTAGAACACATGCAGCACAGCCTCAGATCTATGTTAAAATAGAAAAGATATATAATTAATATATACATGAATGGTTTCAACTGAAAATAGAGAAATCCACCTCAATCAGCTTAATCAGAAATGCTGATTAATGCTAATAAAATTAGTATTTTTTATTTTCTATTACGGACAGCAGACGTAGAACAAGCCTTGACATTGACTGATACAAAGGCTCAAAGATTTCATCAAGGGTTTATGTTCTTTCTCTCTACTCTGTTATTTACAAGGCAATTGCATCTTAAGGCTGATTCCCCTCGTGGTTGGCAGATAACTGCCAGGAGCAATTGATAAAGGCCTCTTAGAAACCTCTCTCAGCCTTCTCTTCCTTTAGGTGAGGGAACCCAAAGAAATGAAGTGTCTGGCCCACAGTAACAATGACACAAAGCTGCTCATGTAAAGTAACCATTCTACCCATAATGATTAATTTGGCAGGAAAAACAAGCTTCTTCATCAATGTATCATTACCTAACCAACCTAAATCCCCTACCAAACAAAACAAAACAAAAGCAACAACAAATACATTTTCAGGTAACAACCATGAAGTAGCAATGAGCTGCTTTGTTGTTTTTTTTTTCATAGTAGCATCTATTCACCTATACACATCAATGATCCTGTATGAACACATCATTTCTCTCTGTAATGAAGAAGGCACCACAAAGAAGTGAATAGAAATAGAACAGAATAGAAATAAGACAAAATTCAAGAGACAACCTCTAGTCTTAGTGAGGCCATTTTCTATTTGTGTGACATTGGGCAAGTCAGGTAGATCTTTAATGGGACTCCAGAATATGTCCCCTGTTTTCCTACTTAGTTTTGCTTCATGCCACTTCCCTTGGTTTACCTTTAAACCAGCTCACTAGTCTCCTACTCATTCTTGGAAAGGGTTAACCTCTCTGCCACTTGAAGCCTTCCTATGGCTATGCCTAGTCCATTCTTCCTTTTACTTTTTGTCCAGGTAACTTCTAATCATCCCTGTGGTTTCGGCTTCAACGTCCTTTCTTCAGAGAAGACTTTCTTGACCTTCCAGTATAAATTAAATCAACCTTTGTAATCTCTGATCACATCCTTTTCTTTTCTTCATAGAATTTGTCATAGTTAATGATATAACATATTTAAGTCTCGTCTACTAGATTTAAGACTCATGAGGGCAGAATCCATGTCCATTTTATTCATAGCTATATCCTTTGTGCCTCTCTCATCCCACACTCAGAAAATTCTCCGTAAGAATTTGATAAATAAATTAGTTAAGCTCTCAAAGTCTTGATTTCCTCCTCTGTAAATCATGAATAATAATACAGATTGTTACAATCAAAATGAGTTAATATATTATGCAAATAGTAATTCAGTGTAAGGTATTTTTTTAAATAAAATTAGCTTTCAATAAACTAATGTGTCTCAATATAAAAGTTTCAGAAAAGACTTTTTATAAACATAAATCTCTACCATTATAAATGAGTTTTAAAAATATGCTAGATAATGTGCAATTCAAAGCTTTGGATTTGAGGTGGGTCTGCTAACATTGGCAAATTCCCTGGGGGAATGTTGTCAGTCTTCCAACTGTGGTCCTGATTGAGAACGTTGCAGTTGGATGAAGTGGTTTCCAATGACAAAACCATGCTAATTGAACTGTGACGGGTGGACTTATCATGTGGGGCAGGAACCAAGGTTAGCTGTGTCCAGGAAACAGATGGCATTTCAATTCAACAGTGCAAACCCATAGACTGCTTATGAAATAAATGAATTCAGGAGATTATAAAGTCAAACCACTTACTTTTGAGGGGAATTATTGGCTGTGTTTCCAATAATTTGGCTTGCCATCCCCAACATCTGTTGCCTTTGCTGTTACACCACTTAGCTCCTGATGACAAATTGAGCAAGATCAGAGTTAGTGCATGATAACTAATAAACATCTTCATGGGTAAAATCAGTTAACATCAAATGCAGGGCAGTGGCATAACAGTATGCAGCTTTCTGGTAGAAGCCTCTCCATTTTTACCATCCTTACATAATTCTTGCCCTCCTCATGGATTCCTAATTTCATTCATCCCTCCCAGAAAAAAAAACCCGAATTGTAATATCCTACTTGTAAAAGTAGCCCTAAAGGAAACACATGTGTAATACAATTACAGGAATATCTGATTCATGTTTTCTGATGTAGGATTATCTATCACAGTTTTATCTGTAATGAAACTGAAAAAACTACATTGAAAAGATACAAAATGATTTGGCTCTGCCTTCTGCTTGGCCCATCTGCTGTTATTTTTTTTTCCTCCTACTGGCAAAATGTTAGACAATATTTCAACTTAGCATCTTATAGGCAGTTACACAACAGAATAGATACACTATATTAATGTGCCACTTATTTCTTAACTCTGTGTACTATTTTGTTTTCCCCCTCGGTTACCAGCAAGGCTAAGTAGATCATCATACTATATGTGATACAGCTTCTTTTATTTCCTAGTAAAAATCACATTACATATCTAGCTTTCCTTCATGCTATGTAGTGAATAAATCTGAGTTCATTGACATTTCTGCTCCATGGATGAAAAAACTGAGGCATAGTGTTATAAAAAGCTTGTGGTTGATTTTAGGTGACGATGATAGGCTCAGGAACCAAACCTAGAATATGTGCCAGCCACTGAATTAAGCTTTTAAATAATTAACTCTATTTGAAACAGACCTTCAATGACATGAGTTCATAATTTCCTACTTAGGATAGACTTGGCACTAAAAATAAAACCTGCATTTTGGTAAAAATGAAAAAAACACCGACCTCCCTCCCAGTATGCATTTATTATTCACTCACACATTGCATCTTTTATCTAACTCGAATGATCTCCGGGCTCACCAGCTTTGGGTAAGTATGAGGTTGCGTGAATTTAACACTCAGTTTCCCATGACTCTTAGCTCTAATCTGCATGATTGCAGAACCTCAGCCTGCTTCATACTTCCAGAGTAAATACATCTATTTCTGGGAATCCCCAAAAGGGGATTTATATAAGCTCTGAATAAATTCTTTCATGTTCTTCTGATATATTTGCCAAAGATCTGATGCCCAAAAGCCACTTGAGGCAAGGCCTGCTGCACCTGCATGACCGCTGAGACTTTCTGTAAGAGCAGAGCTTTGCTGGGCCCCATAATCTCCCCTATCACTTGGTCAGAATAGAGATTTTTCGTGGGTCACCACTCTGAACCCTCTCCTCCCGCAGACATAGGGTAGGATGATTATTTAGCACCTACCTCTGTGAAATCCTGCTATGGGGACGTCTGAATTCTCATTTCTTTCCTGAAGTTTTACAAGATTCCTTCTTATGATCCCTTTAGCTTCTTCCTGTTGTTGCTCTTTCTATCCAAGTCAGATCTGGTCCTTAGGTTGGATCAGAACAGGCATATCTTGTCTTCCATTTCCTCATCTTCTCTCTCCAGACATCAGTGCAAGAAGAAAAAGAAAAAAAGTAAAAGAAAGAAACTTTTCTTGCTCTCTTTTTATCTATCCCAAGTAAAACCAAAAATGGCTATCAATACTAGTAAATTGATTCCCAGGTGTCACTAATCCACCATGCAGCAAAGAACCTGTCTGAGTCCCAGTTTTACTCAGAATAAAAGAGTTGTTAAGCACTTACTATGAGTCAGGCCTATATTAAGCAATGGGTCAGAAATAAAAATGAGACTCAGCCCCTGCCTTCAATGAGCTCATAGTGTGGGAAATGGCATACAATGATAAAAATAAACAAGGAATAACAAAACAATGTCATAGATGCAATAATAAAGAGAGCTAGGGATTGTTGTGGACATACCAATTTGGTAAGAAACAGCATTTTGAGAAAAGATTCTCAGAGGAATTGACAAGTAGTATCTCGGTGGATGTATGAAAAGGCTGACTTGAATCTCACTAGGTAAAGTAAAAGATGAAGGGCATCCAGCAATACAATGAGTAAAGTCAAAGCATCCCTAAGTGCTCACAGACCTCTGAGAAATAGTGAAAAGTTCTGTGTGTCTGAGATGTAAGATAGATAAAAGGAGGTTGGAAGAAGTTCGCAGTAAGATTGTGAAGGGATTTTGATTGCTAAACTGAGGTGTATGGACTTCATCCTGCTAGATGATGAGTGGCCATTGGAGACTTTAAACAACGATCTGATACATAATTGTGTGTTAAGTTGTAACTCTGGAAGAACTTTGCAAAATTGATAGGAGCAGGAGAAATTGTTGGCATGAGGATGAGTTTGGATGCTTTTGAAATAATCCAGGCAGTAAGTAAAAAGAGCCTGAATTAAAATGCAAATGGAATAGAGAGGGGAAATTTTTGAGGTACTTTAGGGTTTGGATGTGGGAAGGAATGAGAGGGAGGAGTCATTGCTCGTTTTGAAGTTTCCCAAATGGGATATTAGGAGAAAGATGCTATGACAGGTAAATACAAAGACAGGAACAAGTTTCACTCAGTTTTTAAAACTCTAAATAAACAAAAAAATTAAGACCTGGTTGGTAAATAGAATAACGACCTCTCAAAGATGTCCATGTCCTAATCTCTAGAACCTGTGACTATATTACCTTACATGGTATAAAGGACTTTGCAGATATGGTTAAATTAAGGATTTGGAGAGAGTATCCTATATTACTCAGGTGGGTTCAATATACTAACAAGGGTCCTTATACTAGGGAAGCAAGAGCATCAAAGTCAGAGAGAGGAGAGGTCAGTATGGAAGTAGAAGTTAGAGTGATGTGCTTTGAAGGTGGAGGAAGGGACAACAAGGCAAGGGATGCAGGCATCCCCTAGAAACTAGAAAAGGGAAGGAAACAGATGGTCCCCTAGAGCCTCCAGAGGGAATGCAGCCCTGCAGACACCGGGACTGTAGCCCAGTGGGACCCATGTCTGACTTCTGACCTACAGAACCAGAAGATAATAAGTTTGTGTTGTTTTAAGCCACCAAGTTTTTATACTACAATCTGATATATCCAGATGATCTCTGTGTGTGTTAACTGGGAGAATGTCAATATTTTTTCCTCAGTGGAACAAAGATAAAACTCTTTGGTATCATTAATATTTTTATTTATGCCTCAGATCACTTTAAAAAGAGATGGGAGTGTTCCAGGCAGAGTAAACAGCCTATGTGAAGGCCCACATTCTAAATGCCCAAGAGGGAAATCTCTGCTTGGGGTTCCCTTTACTCCCTTTTTGCCAATATTGCTGGCATTCATCATATCTTTTCACTAGCTCTACTAGCCTGATACAAGTTAAAGCCTCATTGCAGGCAATGGTTGCCACCTCTGTTTCTGGGTCATTTGACTCTAGTTCCTGCACCTTTCTCTGTAACGCTTGCTCTAATGACCCATTCTGGACTCCCTTTTCTTGAAAGTATTTCCTAACAATTCTGATTCTGTCACTTGCAAGCTGTGTGAACTTGGTCAATACATAAATCTCTGTAAGTGTCAGAGGGTCAGTCACTCATCACTTAAATGGGAATAATAATGACAATCTCACTAGGTCAGGATTTTGAGATGTCCAGTTGGCTTCTTGATGCACAGCAGTAAAAGGTCAAAGGCACCCAACTTCAGGTAGCCACAGTAAGAGCCAGCTTCTCCTAACCTCCTTGCCAGAGGGACCCAGTCTACACAGTTTCCTATTGCTGTTTTTTCTCCCCACAGGGCTTCACATCTGACTGAAGGATGCGATCCATATTTCTTTTGGATGTATGAGTGGGTAGAGGGTGAGGGGGTGAAGTGAGTTTGTGTTAGAAGACTCTGGGTATAGTTGGTGTTTGAAAGACTTCCTAGGATCAGGTCATATCATAAATTACAACTAATTACAGCGGCTGAAATAGATGGCACTAGAATTCAAAGCCTATACATTTTATGATGTTTCAATTCACTTGCAGGTGGGTGCAAATTTTCTGTATTATACCCTTTTCACTTTCCTGTTTATTATCCTCCCTCCTCCTACTCCAGCCCCCACCACTGATTTGAAGATCTAGGTAGGTGGATGATGTGGTTTGTACAGAATAAAATTTCTTCTCCCCACTTCAAATTAATGACACACTGGCAACATGTATCCTAAAGAATATGAACATTTTGATGCTGACGTAGAAGAAAAAGGACCCAACTAATAGCCTCTATGGAGTACTTGGTATATAACAGGCACCGTGCTAGGTATTTTATATATATTCTTATTTAAAACTCATATCAACTTTAATACGTCGGTGTTAATGTCTCCATTTTATGGATGATTAACTGATATTCTGATACTTAATGAGACTTGTATATTGCCAAGTTGCACACAGCTAGCAAGCGACAGTATTGAGATTAGAAGTTAGGTCTATTTAATTCCAAAGTCAATGCTTTTTTCTCTGCCCCATGCAGAGAACTAATAGTTCTGGGAATTATTTTATAAGTCGTCATATGGGGTCTAATTCATAAATCATAGAATAGAATTTGAAGTGAGAAGATCTGGATGTATACAAAATTTTGTATGGACTATCGGTGTGACTTTGGACAAATTATTTTTTAATGTCTTGGAGAAGTATTATGACTGGTGGCATCACACATGTGATGGTGAGTGGAACCAGCACCCGACTAAAGGCCAGGTGTTTCACGTTTGTGTTGCAGCTCTGCCATTTAATTAGATGTGTGGTTTGGGGACTATCACTTAACTTGTCTTGATCTTAGGTTTTTTCACTATTTGTGTTTGTGTTTGTTTTTTTCTCTGTAAAATGAGAGGAATATGGAAGCCTTGTTCCTTTAGTGTCTGAAATTTTATTGTATTAGGGTTTTCCATTTTAATAATAATAGTTTCACCCAGGCAGCTAGTGGGAGCAATTCCAACAGTCCACTACTGCAGACATGATCTTCCTTGAACAATGAAGTACTATCCTGGCTAGCCTGAGCTCCAATCAGATATATTTGCAGAACATCCTTTAGCTTGAAATAGAAATTTATTGCTCAACCATCTGTTACAATTAAGAAAATGTTTGAAAATATTTTCTATGTGTTTGACTAATCATGTTTTGGGGCCCTGTGGGTACTTTACAAATTACGTGCCTTCCCTTCTTGGAATCATTAAAAATCTGGCATCTATTTCCAAAATTTACTGGCTTTCTCTCTCTCTAACTTTTTTCTCTTTTATTTTTACAAAGAAATTTGTTCAGAGTCTCAAATGGAACAGAGTAAGCAAATATTTCTTCAAGATGAAGTTAGCCTATAGCAAAGTAAGTATTTGTAATTTGCATTCACTGGATAATGACCTGGCTGGTATCAGCCATAAGGAGTTAAACCAGTAAGATCCAGCTACTGAGTGGAATCTCTGGTTTCCCCCTCTAAGAAAACAGTGATACAATGTGATGCTGTTCAGCCCTTAATAACAAATGACCCACCCATGTGGCCGGTACTCAGTAGGAAAGTATTGTGGGAGGAAGCTCTGGAACCCTCTCACCTCATTCTACCTCTCACATCTTCTCAGCTCTATCTCTTACTTTGTCTCTGTGTTTTGTCCCATACTTGCACTCAGGGAGGTAAGATGTAGGCATAAGCATTTGGACTCTGTTCCATTATATTTCATAATCTGCCCCATTCCCTCTCTTGGTCAAGAGAATGCCCCTTTCTTTCTGTAAAGGGAGAGATGAATTCCTCTTACAGGGCACTACTCTTGGGGACATTCTCAACTGCTTCTGTCAGATTTATTACAGTGGGATGGTGAGGTTCTTTCTTCCTACCTCCTTCTCCACACGTGGCCACACTATGCCCACAAGCTCCATTCTTGGAAAAAGGAAGTTTACATATTTCCAGGACAGGTGAGGGGCAGGCTATCTACCAATCATGATTTGAGGATGGTGGGAGGGGATCCCATTCACAAACAGTTTGTTCTTTAGGTCCTTCCCACTCTACTTCCACAATCTCTAGAACAGCCTTTCTCAGTCTTCCTACCCTGGAAGAATTATTGAAATAATTGTGGGGTCTCAGGGAAGCTCTGCATAAAAGTTATTATAGCAATAGTTCAGAGCACCTTAAAATTATCAGTAAGTAGATATAATAATCCTATAATAACTGCCAATGTTCTTCTGAATAGAGAATGATATTTTTCTGTAAATCTGTTTATTTGGCCAAATTATTAGCCTATTTTTTTGTAGTTCCCTTTCCCCACACAGAAAATAAACTCTATGCAGGTCAGTAGTGCTGATAAAGAAAAGTTCTTCTTTTCCTTAAATTTCTTACTTGAGTTTTAAAAATTTTATCTAAGTAGGACTAAAAGTCTTTGCACAATTTTCTATTATGCAAGCTGCTAATCAGGTCTTTCTCTATTTTAAACTAAGAATGACTTTATAGCTAAACTTCTTCAGAAAAAAAAAAAAAAACAGGTTATTAAGCCTAGCTTAGCTTTTTCTTTACTTTTCAAATATTTAAAAACTCATATGGTAAACATAATAAACTTCTGTTAAACCAGGGCCAACAACCTCTGCGTGAAAAGGGCCAGATAGTAAATATTTTAGACTTTGCAAGCCATATGGTTTCTGTTGCAATTATTCAATTCTGCTTTTGCAGAGCAGAAGCAGCCATGGATAATACACAAAGGAGCAGACATGGCTGTGTTCCCATAAAACTTTATTTGTGAAAACATGTGTTCGTGTAGCCCAGATTTGGAATGTGGGCTGCAGTTTCCTGTGCTAAATAGCTGGCGTAAATCAAAATAGGATCTAGTTTTTCTAAAGATAGGCTTGGTACATTTAATTCAAACAAAGATGATAGTTAATTTAAGTAATGCTAGTTACAACATGAAAATTTATTGACAATGTTGAGTATAGTAATGTTACTAAAACCATAAGATAAGGTAATATGATAAAATATATATCCTAAAACACAATTTCATGCAAGGTTTTGATAAATATTTTTTAACTGAGTGGCATATGATCATGTCAATTTTAATCCTAGCTCTATTTTAATTCTAGCAATTGCAAAATTATTATACACATGTTCATTTCTTGCTCTCTTTTATAGGCTTATATATACATAGAAGTGTTATTTTTGAAACCAGATATAAAGAATGATTCTACATTTGAATGTGGAACCTGTGTTTTGTTTTTTACTACACAAATTCTCAATCCTGGATGAAGCTTGAGATATGCACACACAAATTTCATTTTCAACAGAAATAAGATAATTTCTGTCCTCACTCTTGATGATTGCTAAATGAATAAGCTTGCACACACATGTCAAAATTTGAAAACCTCAGCGCAATGTTCCTTGCTTTCCAATTAATGGCAGGGTACTTTTTATTCACAGAAACCTAGAACTTGTCTAAGGCAAGTGAGTAAATATCATGAGTATTAAATCAGTCTGCAACTCACAAAATTCTTTTCTTCTCTCAAAGTCAAGTTCTCTGGCTGAGCAAAAGGCTCAGAAAAAGGGCCATACCCGGTCATACATAAGTGTTAACCTTTCATTTTCTTCCTGCAGTTTTCCTAGGTTGTTTTCAATATAATTTGATTCCCTTCCTACATTCTCAAGACCCAGCAGCAGTGAAAACATTACCAGATTTTCTTTTGCAACATGAAATTTTTTCCCCCAAATTTCAGTTTAAAGTCCAAGAATCTTTCAATTGTGTTCAACGAGTTCATGTGAAGAAAAATATCTCTAAGTAGGCTAGTTTCTGTAGCATTCTTCTTCTTCAAAGCACTCAGAAAAATCCAGCTACCACTTTTTTTGAAAGTATTAGTCCTCGTACAATATATATTTTAGTTCAAACACCACATTGAGAACTCTTCTCTGCTAAGCCACCAGATTTCTGCATTTAGAGGAAATTTATTTGCTCTTTGTCCATGTTTTTTACAGTTTTTAAGAACGTTTTCAAGTAAACTAGTCTTTGCCTAGTAAAGCTAATCACTTTTGTAGCATCAACCAGAATGTAATTCATTTCCTCTTCACCTCTCTGTGAAGAAATCAGTGTGTTTAGCCAATGTTAAGATTTTCTTTTCCTCAATTACAGAGATAAACCCTCTCATGGAGTCAACCATTGACTGGGCACTATCAGGACAGAAGCCAATATAATTTCTACAAGACACATCTTTATTTTTTTCCAAGTATGAAAACAAAACATCAAATATATCTTGACCTCTGTTGGCTTTGGGTAAGTTATGGCAGCAGTGAAATCTTTCTTGAATTTCTCCATCATTTACAAATCCTACAAATGTTATAGCATGACATTTATTGATGAAATCCATTTATTCATCAACCTGAAGAGAAAAACTTGTTTTTCAGTTCATTACACAAAACCTATTCAATACTATGTGACATGTCATCATTGCATTGACATATTTTTTCGAAAGTGAAACCTTTTCAATTTCTCCTACTGAATCTTATTTTACTCACTATATGCTGGCATTGTAACTTTTTTCTTCTAGGCGATATGTTTTGTTGCTCAGTACCTTGATTTTGAGTCTTTTTACTGAATGTAACCTTTTCTTGACAAAAGCTTTACTCTGTTTTGACATTCCAATAGATGTTTAAAATAATCAGCACCTTTCCTTGTCAAATGGATGTGATTTGCAGTTAAGTGTCTTTCCAAGATTTCTGGAGGCATTGCAACATTTTAACTTGCCTGCCACAAACAACATGCAAGGGACCAAGACAACTTGGATTAGCAGCCCATGTAAAATCCATGGATAAATAGCTTCCCTTGTAATGAAAGAACTTTTTTTTTTTTGCCTCCCTTGATGTACTAGTGCAGTGAAATAACCAAGAGGATTGTAATTCATCATCACTAACCATATGGAAGTTGTTCGTAGGCCTAACTCTAGAATCATCCTCTTCCATCCCATACCCTGTCTTCAAAAATTGCCACACTGGACTATCAGGCTTGCTTGTAAAACACAAACTCTAATAAAATATAAAACAAAAGGGTATAATAAATAACTAAATCAGTTATTGCAAAAATAAAAACTTCATAATCATAATGCAATTCACTTCTAACCTACATAATCCATGGTTTTCAGTATTTATAACAACAGCAAAGCAACAGGAGGACAGTTAAGTTATGGCACATAAAAATTACTTTTTTATAATGAAAAATTCCCTCTGATTGTCTGTTATATCAGGAGAGTTGCTGTCTCCCAGGAAGCCAGTTGGAGGCATGCATGGTCAACAGTGCAGGAAAGGATGAAAAGGCTCAGGGAAATGGACATGCTAGAACAGATAAGTGAGGGCAGAAGATCCCTCACCAGTTTAATGAGAAACTTCAGGAAACACACCATTCACCAAGGCCTCTCCCACTGGAGAGATGGACACCATCATCCCTGGTTGATGGCCATAAGCTTGGCTTGTTAATAATAATGGGGATGACGCAGTCCCAAAGCTGCAGCAAGGAGATTGCAATTACTATAATGACTGACAGGTTCAGAGGCATAGCCGAGGAGGCTTGAGATGATTAATAGAATACAGTATCCTCAGTGGTAATATAGATTAACAGCCAAGAAGAGTGTTGCTTAATATATACAATCAAAAGAAGGTAAGTATGCATATTCAAGAGACTGTGGATGGGCCCCTTCAGTTGGAAGTCATGATCTTTTGCCAAATTCTCAACATGATTACTTTTCAGACCCAGAACATTTTGATTGAAGAGGTAGTCAGCTCTCTAGAAAAAAGGACCATGCAACACCATGGCTGGTATAGATTGTAATATTTCCCCCAAAGACACCAATAATCATTTACTCAAGTGACCGTGTTTGAGGGGTAATGTCCAGACATTTTGAAGGTTATCGGCTGCAGGGTCTAAGTTGATATTGATACCTGGAGTCTCAAAGTATTATCATGGATCCTATTAGAGTGGGGGCCCACAGGGACCAGGTAATAAATGGAGTCCTGCCAAAGGTAGGTTTACAGTAGGGCTACTGGTTCTGTGAGTCCACCCAACGTTACCAGTCTTGTAGAGATAGAACACTTGATCATGTGGCATCAAGTAACTGTGCATCCAGAACTCTACGTTATAAAATGGATTCTCTCAGACCTACCAGGTCGATAAAGTCAGGTAAAATAAAATAAAGGCCAACAACAGTCCATTGTAACATGGAAATGGTCACCTCCCAGGTCCTTGAATATGCAATTGGAATTGACACACTTGGCAGTTGACATAAGCCCCACCATACATCATTGTCCTGTGGAATCAGAGGGATCAAGTGGAAGCCTCTGAAACTTTTCTCCTCCCCAACCAAAATACAGCTAATCAAAACAACATGGCATTCCAGGGGGATGGTGGAGATTAGTTCCACTCTTAAGGATATTAAGGATGTAAAGGTGGTGGCCATTATTATATCGCCATTAAATTCTGAAGTCTTGTCCCTGCAGAAAACTTACGTATTCTGGAGAGTGACTTTTTACTACTGTTAGCTCATCAAAATGGTAGCCCTGATTGTGGTTGCTGGAGCAGATTACAATGGCCTAAGGCATATGGTATGCAACCACTGATTTGGCAAGTGCCTTATTTTCTATCACAAATATTTGTATTCATGTAGAACGGGCAACAAAATACATTTATAGTGTTGCTCTGCAACTATAGTTACTTTCTTTCTTTCTATTATAATATAGTTAGAAGAGATCAGGACTGTCTGGATATACTGCAAAATATCACATTGATTACTTAGATTGATGCCATCATGTTGATCAGGCAAGGTTAGCAAGAGGTGGCTAGCATACTGGAAGACTTGGTAAGACTTATCTGCTATAGAAGAAGGGAGATGAAATTCACAAATATTCAGGCTCCTGCCACTTGGGTAAATTTTTAAAGACCCAGGGTATGGTTTGTGCCAGAACATTCCCTCCTAAGTTTAAAAAGACACATTTTTGCCTCTTACATTCCCTACCACTATAAAGGGGGCACAAAACCAAGTAAACCTCTTTGGATTCTGGAGGCAACACATTTCACACTGACGGATAAATCTTTGGTCTGTATAAATGACACAATTATGCGTCATGAAAGGCTTCTAGCTCTGAGTGGGACCAGGGCAGGAAAGGGCTCTGCAGCAAGTCTACGCTATGGTTCAGGCAGCTCTGCCACTTGGGCCATAGGGTCCAGAAGAACCTATGGTAATGGAGGTGCCACAGTAGGAGTACAGGTTTTGGCAAGTCCCCATGGGAGAATCACAACACAGGCCCCTGGGGTTCCAGAATTAGGATAAGCCTTCTTCAGCAGAGAATTATGCACCTTTTGAGAAACAACTCCTGGCATGTGATTTGTCCTGTAGAGATGAAACACTTGACTATGGGGCACGACGTGACCATGCAGCCAGAACTCCACATTATAAGTTAGATTCTGTCAGATCTACCAGGTCAATGAAGTCAGGTAGGCCCAACAGCCGACCATTGTAAGATGGAAATGGTACATCTGTGCTCAAGCCCAAGCAGGAAGAGAGGACATCAGTAAGCTGCATGAGCAGTTAGCCCAGGCCCTCATGTCACAAAACAGTTTGTCCCTCCCTCAGCTTGCACCTATGACCACACAGAGGAAGGAGGAAAACGCACAAGTCTGGCTTACAGATAGATCAGCTTGATTTGTGGGTGTAAGACAAAAATGGGCAGTGGCTGCAATACAGCCACATTCAGGGGAGGCCTTGATATACAGCTGTGAGGAAAAATATTCCCAAAGATCAGAGTCAAGTCGTGCACCTAGCCATCCACTCTTTGTAAAAGGAGAAGAGGTCCTAGGTGAGAATATATACGGAAGTGTGAGCAGTGGCAAATGGCCTGGCCAGCTGGCCAGGAACCTGAAAGAAAAAGGATCAAGAGATCAACAATAAGGAGGTGGAGTGAAGAGCTGTGTGGATGGGCATATGGAATTGCGCACCAAGTAGGAAAATTATTTAAACAGTGGGGGGCGGGGAAATACCTGTAGAGCCCAGATAATGCCCACGGGTGATTTTCAGTACTCCCTTGCCTAATTATGACTGTGGATGGACAAATGCAGCAACTGTAGTGGCCGGGTAATAGGGTCTGGTAATTTATGTCCATGAGAGACTCCTTTATGGGATATCTTTGTGCCAGAGCAACCTGTTCAGCTGCCTGACACTTTCACCAAACTGGACTGTCATCTTGAAGTCTTTCTCCCTGATTTTCCTTTCTTTTCTTCTTTCACAGGGGTCAGATCAGCAATCCAGTCTGAGGCTTTTCCTGCTTACTTCCCTTCTTTCTTCCCTTTATCTTTCATAGGCATTGTCCCCAATAAACCTCTTTCACTTCTAACTCTGTCTTGGTGTCTACCCCGGAGGACCCAACAAACACAGCTTCAAGGAAGGTTGATTCTGGGAGGAAGAAGCTGATGTCACCAGCCTGTCATCATCTCCTCAATGCAGTATCATGCTCACCAATTATCGTCAGCCTTCTTTAGCTTGTGTCAAAGACTGAGAGGGGACTCAACCAAGTGAACATGGTCCTTCTGCACACTGCCATTTGGGGTTAAAAGGCATCTGATGAAATCAGAGATGAAGTTGCTTCGTGACTGTCTACCACTGTAAATGCTAGCATTCCACAGAACTCAAAGTTCCAAAAACCGTGTATAATTTCTTTTTTCAGTCACAGTCTCTCAAGGATCCCCTAGAGACATCTTGTGGAACCCTAGGTTTCCAGAGAACCCTGCTTAAGAAACTCTGCTCTAGAAGTTTCTTCTTCATCCTTTCATTCAAGTTTCCCTCGTTCTTCCTATGAACCTCTCTTCTCGTGTTTAAGTCGCCACTTTTCCTCCCCTCTGCTGTCTGTCAGGCCTAACCTTACTTAGTTTCTGTGAGAGGAACAAACAGCCCTGCAAGTAGGCCCATAGATCTTTGAATCTTTATTTCTGTTCTGGAGTCTGTTGGGGGAGAGAAAATGACACCTAGTGTTCTATTGAGAAAGAAGAGGACAAAAAAAAAAAAAAAAACCCACGAGATTAATGCCATGGGACGTAACCCTGTTACACATCTTTAGCAAAGAACTCTGGAGGCCTAGAAACATTAAGATAGCCCTAAACATTTCTTTATAACCCTCCCAAACTTCCATCAACTCCCTCTCCCCACCTACATTCACGTGACTCACAGTTTTCATGCTTTCTTTCACTGGCTTATTCTTTTCCTGACAGGGAGGTGATGGTTTATCCTATAGAAAAAGAACCATAACTATTTATTTGGTTGATTCTTCCACAGTCTCTAATTCCTAGTTTGCTGATTTAATGTAAATTGTAGCTCTAGTCTGTAGAGTTTTCCATTTGTTTTAGACTAATTCACGATTTATGATTTTAAATATTTTCTTTTGCTATAAATGATCAAATATCCCTATCAGTGGGTTGAGAAAAATCAAAAAGCGCACTCTGGAGAACATATGGGTGAATGCTGATGACAACAATAGGTTCCAGAGGAGATGCAGTCTTGTAATTAGGTTAGAAGATTGTCAGCTCACAAGTGTTTTTAACAGGCCTACATGATTCTCAAGAGCTCCAACATATTTTTATGTCAGAGTGATGATCACGCAGACCTAAGTATCAAAGACCTGAGGTGGAGAGTATCAAAGATCTTTTCTCATTATTCTTATACCTATTTATCTGATATATCACAGAATTAGGTGTTTCACAAAAAAATATTTCCCATTAAATGTAATGATCCCTTTTAAGTGGCAGTTAAAAACTTATTGACCCATTTTCGGTGCAAATATATCAAAAACAGCATTACACATTTTGCTGAGTTTATAAACTGTTTGTACTTGAATTTTTAAACTTTTTTGTAGGATAACTTGGGGGTTCTTATCAACTGTGGAAGAGCCTTATTATCCCACATCCTGTTCACTATACTCATGTCCCTGAAACACAACCAGCGGGGGGCTTTCTCACTTCAAATACGTCTTTTATTTATGGACAGAGCTTCTGCCCTGAGTTTCTGGCTTCTTTGATGCCCTGGTGGGCTAGAACAAACAACATGAAAGAAACTCCAAACCCTACTTTTATTTCTCATCTGAGGTTGAATCCCGAGGTCAGTAACAGTGGCAAGCCTTCTTTTCCTTGAACTCCAAGTCTGCTTGAACTTTATCTTTTCTCAGGATGAGATTCCCTCAGGGAAATCTCAGTCACTAGGAAACTGAGATTTCCCTCTTCTGAGTTTTTCCTAAGGAAATCTCAGCTCCTCAAGTAAACAACCTTTTAGACCAAAACTTTTAGTCCTACAGGCAGGCAGGAGCTTGTCTGAATTCTAGGCTGAAATCACTAGGATACACATGGGGTTCTTGACTTAAACGCATTCATAAATAAAGAACCTCAAGAGACTATTTGTTTTCACTTACATTCTTTTTCTTCCGTACTATATATATATATACTACGCATATAAGGAGTTGTCAAAATAGAGGCAAACCAGTTCTTTCGGCACCTGGAGCAAGATATCTAGGAGGGCTAAAAATGGGGGCAGGGACAGCCATGTGAATTTTGGGAACAGTGTAGAGGTATTTCTAACATGTTTAGTCTTTCTGTCATCCCAGTTGAGAATCACCCATGCATAGGCATTGGATGCATGCTTTGTTGCAAATTACTAGGTTGAAAATAACATAGTTTTACATTCAGAAGACCTGGGATGTTGTCCTGGCTCTACAGCTTATCAGCTTTATGACCAGGGCTAATTATTTTACATTTATCATCCTCAAGTTTCTTACCGGAAAAAAAAAATTAATGTTTAACAACCGAGTTTTGTTGACTATGTGATATAATGTATGTGAAACTTTGAATATTGTAAATTGCTATAAAAATGTAAGGTTGTATTACTAGTAGGGAGCACGGGGGTAGGGATTTATAGGAGAGGAAGCAGAAAGGAACACACATGGTCACTTTGTCTAACTATCTTTCTAGGGCATTCCCAAGGGACAAGGAATTACTAAACTGGTCAAAGCCTGACAGTCTCTAGGACTCATTTTACTGGGGTGTGGGGTTACTATATGTAAAACATAGGATTCCAAGTTCTACTTCATCTCTTGTACTCGCTGAATCTATTTCGTTAGTGTACCTGGCAAGGCTTACCTCAACAGGCCCAGCTGTCATCTGGTTCCTGTGTTCTGATAGTGGCTAAGTAGATAAAGTGGGTACTATCCTCATCCACAGTGATGGCCACCTCAGATTCAGAGAAATGGAGAAAAAGAAGTGCCATACATTCTTCTAGGCTTAGCCCTTTCACGTTAGCAGAGTTTACCAAAGAATCCCTGCTTTGGATGAATAAAAATTTACCTTGCTTTGAGAAAGCTTAGTCTTCATTTCCTATTACAGTGTTGATACTTTTGTGTTTAGCTCTCTCGGAAGAGAATCCCTGAAGGGAAGAACAATGAATATTCATATTCAGGCATCAAAACCACAACCCAAACTTCTAACACTAGGCAGGGGGTATAGAGAAAAAAATCTATTGCTCTTGAGCTCCAGGATATCAACTTCTAGTAAAGGAGATAAATGCCTAAATAGGTAGTCACAATGTCACTAAAATAAAGTGATAAGGACGTGCAAACTGTATTTTGCTGCAACCAGGTCTGGAAAGCTCAGGAAGGATTCCAGGATGGTGTGATACCTGAGTTGAGTCTTAAAGGATGAACAAGTGTCAGCTATGAGGAGATAATTAGAAGTTGTTCTAGGTGGAGGGAGAAGCGTGAGTTAATGCACAGTGTTGTGTGAGTAGAAAATTGTTAGTAGTTCGAAATGGTTAGAGCATATAGTGCAAGATAGGGAGTAACGAGAGATGCAGCTGGAACACAAGGCAGGTGATGCATAACGAAGGGCTTAGGCCACGTTAGGAACTTGAATTTTATCCCGGAGTCAAAAGGAACTGTCGAAGGGTTTTGAGTAGATACAGTGGCATAGTCATATTCACATTTTTGAAAACAAATTTGGCAGCTATGCACTTGGTAAATTTGAGGAGAATGTGACTGGAAACCTGTTAGGAGGTTCTTTCAGTAATAATTTATGTCAGAAATAGAATTTGGGGATTTAGAATTTTATATATAAAATATATAATATATATAATTCTTAAGCAAAGACTTACTTTCTCTTGTTTTATATGCATGTTACGCATATATGGAGTGTTTTCAAAATAGCCACATATCTGAGTTCATTGGGAAGCCGGATCAGGGTATCTGGATGGGCTTAAGAATGGCTGGAGGGACAGTCATATATATTTTGGGAATACCAGAGAGATACTTCTAATATATTTAGTCATTCTGTCACTCACTTGAAAATCGCTCATGCATGGGCACTTGAAGTATGCTTGGTTGCAAATTGCTAGGTTGAAAATATCATAGCATTTTATACCAAAAGTCTATCTCACTGTTCTTGACATCTTGGACTACGATGAGTTTTTATTACGATGACAAATAACGGTTTGCTCTTCTTTTATTAGAGAAAATGAATTGAAACTTTAAGGACAATATTAGCATGAGCTCCATTCACAAGTTTCTCTGAAGTGAATTCTTCAATTAAATGATTAATAATTTTAATTGTTAGTCATCCAAGAAACATCATGCTTGACTACACTTTTAGTATGATATAATCATTACTTATGACTAGGGCTATCTCCTCCACCAAATAAAATTTATGATGTTTACTCAGGTGTACTCCAGCATGCAGGTAGAGTCACAGAATATGCCAAGGTAAGTGAGAAGTCAAGCAGCTACTGTCCTCAAAGTGTTCCTCTGGGAAACCTGATATTTCTTGAAGTTGTAACATTTCACATCTGCTCATAAGGGATAACCTCAAACTGCCTTGGTACTTTTCTACATGTGATTGTATTATGTTAACTGAAAAAATTTTTTGAATGTGATTGTAAGAAGGATAACACAGGTGCCATATATTCTGAATAGATGGATATTAAACATTAACTCCAGGAATGATTTAGTGGACAGACATGATATTCTGATTTGGAATCAACTCCTAGTTCTGCTCTTCCTGGAAATGTGTCCTAGAGCAAGTACTTAGCCTCCAAGGACCTCGGTTCCTCCTACAAACTAGGTAATAAAACTTACCTCCCAGAGTTATTTTAAAAACTAGATGAGGTAAAGTACTTAGAGTGCCTAGTTTGGCAAACAGCAGACATTCTATAATTATTGTTTTCTTTGTATTCTTTGCTGTCACTTTCTGATAATTGATAATTTTCTTCTCT
This sequence comes from Diceros bicornis minor, assembly GCF_020826845.1. Lineage (NCBI taxonomy): Eukaryota > Metazoa > Chordata > Mammalia > Perissodactyla > Rhinocerotidae > Diceros > Diceros bicornis. Next base: position 13,342,771 of record NC_080767.1, on the reverse strand, counting down.
TCATCACTTTCTGCTCTTCCTCAGTTTTGTTATCTCTTTTTGCTAACTGTTGGAGTACTAGAGAGGTGTGACCTGGGACGCTCTTTGGTTTCTATCTATAGTGCTAGGTGGCCTCATTCAGTTCCAAAAACATTCTCGGTGTGCTTATGACTCTCAAATTTTTATCTCCAGTCATAGCTTCCTCCAGTAACTCTGGATTTGTGTATCCAATTGCCTACTTGAAACCACTACTTGGATGCCTAATAGGCATTTTATTTGTTAAATAAATGTTTTTTATGTTATTATTACCGTGAATGTTATTATTACTGTAATTGCACATGCTGAAGCTGTATCAGTGGGAAAAATAGATGGAATTCTCTCTTCATACAGTTTATGCTCTACAAATGATGTTATACAATAATCAAAATAAATTATATAGCATGATAGTAATAAGTGCTATGGAGAAAAACAAAGCAAGTGAAATAGATATTTATTACCTCATAACAAACTATCCCAAAACTTAGTAGCTTAGAACAACTCATATTTATTATCTCCTAGTTTCTGTGAGTCAAGAATACAGGCATTGCTTAGCTAGGTGGTTCTGGCTCAGGGCCTTTCATGAGATTTCAGTCAAGATATTGATCGGGACTGCAGTCATCTAAAGACTTGTTTGGAGCTGGAGGATCTGCTTCCAAGATGGCTCCTTCATGTGGCTATTGGCAGGAGGTCTAAGTTCCTCGTCACACAGACCTCTCTGTGGAACTTTTTTGCACAGCCTCACAACACGGCAGTTGGCTTTTCCCAAAACAAGTGAGGCAAGAGAGGGCAAGCACAATTCTTTGCCTGGTCTCTCTTTAGATTTACACTTCATTTGACTTCTTACCCCAAGCTTCATTCCTGAAGGCTGTCTTTCAGGCGTCTTTTGCCTCCAGGCGACAGCCTACACCTACACTAATCTATCCCATCCTAACCTTGTATTATAGAACTCCCACTTAGATCTGGGACCCTAGATCACAGCTTTTAAAGAGGGGATTTATCAGTACAATACTACAGACAATTCTCAATAGAGTAACTGCTAATGAATATTATACATTTAACAACAAAAAATATTTATTTTTTGCAATTAAAATAACTTTCCATTTCTAATGCATTGAAGGATGGCATCAGACAGATAATTTTATACTAAGGGAAACATCAGGGCTATAAAACTTAGGGATAAGTTTTCAGCATCATGTATCAAAAACTTTAAAATTGTTTATATCATTTGACCAGGTTTTCTAGTTCTAGTAAAATGATCTTAAATGTTAAATTTACCCACAAAGATATTCATTATAGTGTTGTGTATAATAGAGAAAATTAAATATCCCATAAATATAGAATGATTAAATATATAGTGAAATATATATTGAATTAAATAATCTATAGCCTTTAACATAATATCCAGGAAGAATTTTTAATAACATGAGAAAGACTTATACTCAAAATGTTACATGAAAAAAGGCAATATAAATTTCTATTTAGTGTATAAACATGTAAATATGAGGTCAAAATGTATTTTTGAACATCAATAATAAAATATTTCTAAATTCTCTTATTGATTGTGTCTGAATAGAGAGGGATCTTAAATTTTTCTGCTTCTTTATACCAATAATACTCTTCATCTGGGAACCGTTCTAAAATAATTCTTCAAATGATCAGATCATACATTTTAAAAAACCACACCATTGAAATAATTGAAAGTTATATGCTGAAGAAAAGCAATCATTTGTGAAAGAAGTAATGGATACACATTTCTGAAGGAACAAGTATAGTAGGATGGTACTGGAGCCACTGGAGATATGGAAAAATGACCAGCACTATTGATAGTTACTGCATAATATTCTAGTTCCATGAGCTCTGTGTATTTAATTATGAAGACTATTTCTTGGTCTTTCTTACTTTTCTGATGGGAGAGAGCATATCATAAGTGAAGAGAGAACCTTCCAGAGAAGCTGTTAACAGGAATCCAAGGAGAGGGTCAACTCTGAGTTCAGCTGTGTGTCTTCTCACCATTTTCTGTATTGGTTAAACGCTGCAAAGGCTTAAAGTCAACATCCCATGGAGGGGCACTGTCACAGGAGGCATGAAAAGTAAAGCTGAAAGAAATTTGTTGATCAAGTATCTACAAAAGCACTTCTAACCCTGAGGGAAAGCATTAAAATAAAGAAGAGGGGGCATTGTCTCTATTTCTGCAAAGGAATGCAGAAGAATTAATGAACACTATGAAAAGAACAAAAGAAGGTCCACAAAAAAGGAAAATAAAAACTTCCAATATTTGGATACTACCACACATTAGTCAGAAATGCTAAAATAAATTGGCTGACAATACCTTTTCGGCAAGGATGTGGAGCAATGGGAACTCTCATTCACTACTGGTGTGCGTGTAAATTGAAACAACTTATTTGAAAAGAGTTTTAACTTGTCTAGTCAGAGTGAACATATTTATACTCTTTCACCTGGAAACCCACTCCTAGAGATTCTACTCCAAGAATCTGGGGAACTTCTGAACCACAATACATGTGTAAGAATGCCAAACACAGCATTCTTTATAACATCCAAATGTCCATCACAGCAAAATGATGTATTAGTCAGGGTTGACTAGAAAAACAGAACCACATACATACACATATGAGAAGATTTATTATAGGAATTGCCTCATGCGATTATGGAGCCTGAGAAGTCCCACAATCTGCCATCTGCAAGCTGGAACACCAGGAAAGCTGGTGGTGTACTTCAGTCCAAGTCCAAAGGCCCAAGAATCAGGAGCACTGATGTCCAAGGGCAGGAGATGGGTGTCCCAGCTCAAACAGAGAGCAAATTTGCCCTTCCTCTGCCTTTTTGTTTTAGTCAGTACCTCAATCGATTGGATAATACTCACCACATTGGCGAGGGCAATCTTTACTCAATCTACCTATCCAAATGCTAATCTCTTCCAGAAACACCCTCACAGCCACACTCAGAAGTAATGTTTTCCCAGCTATCTGTGCATCCCTTAGTTCAGTCAAGTTGACACATAAAATTAACCATCACAAATGGGTAAGTAGCTTATGGCATATTCATAAAAAGAATTCTTTAAAGCAGTGACAAATGAGCCAACTGTAGCTACATACAAAAACATATATGAGTCTCACAAACATTTGGGTTGAAAGAAGCAACATGCAAAAGAATACATAGAGTGTCAATTTATATTTAGTTCAAAACCAGGCAAACAATCTACATTTTCAGGGCTGCATGCATAGGTGGTAAAACTTTAAAGAAAAATCAAAGTTATTGGGGCCAGCCCAGTGGTGCAGTGGTTAAATTTGCACACTTCTCTTCAGCGGCCCAGGGTTCATGCATTCTAATCCCAGGCACGGACCTAAGCACCACTTATCAAGCCATGCTGTGGCAGAGTCCCGTATAAAGTAGAGGAAGATGGGCACGGGTGTTAGCCCCAGGCCAGTCTTCCTCAGCAAAAAGAGGAGGATTGGCAACAGATGTTAGCTCAGGGCTAATCTTCCACTCAAAAAACAAAATCAAAGTTATGACTATTGCGAAAATCAGGATGATGATCACCTTTGATAATCAGAGATTATCAGGCAGAGATTGAGGGTGGTAATCAAGAATGAGCACATGGGGATATTCTGGGATGCTGGTAATCTTATAATTCTTAATCTGGATGATGATTAGACAGGAGTATTCTTAATAATTTTTATTACACTCTATACTTCTTTTATGCACTTGTATATATTTTATATTTTATAATTAAAAGGAAAAAAAAGATTGTGTGGTCACAGTAGGCCATTGGAGGTCACTGATACACAAGAAGAAGATGGAAAAGGTGTAAAGCTCCATTTTCAAGAAGGAAAGAAGGAGGAAGAAAAAGAATGATGCAATGAACTACTTTGGTACTTTTAAACGGGAATATTTATTCTGTTCTCCTGATGTTTCCTTCCATGTGGTGGGATATCCATTAGTGCACCACTCCTGGTATGTATTTACTCTCCATTATTCTTCCCCTGAGGAGGGCAGTTAGGAGGATGGAGAGGTAAATGACACACCTAACTGATGAGTTTGGAGAAAACTAGGGCATTAATGGCCCAGGCACTCTCTCTTTCCTTTCTTCTGTGGGTGAGCTAACTGCAGGGAATACATGTTAGTTTCTGCTCCTCTAAATATAAGTACCCCATGTGGTGAGGTCTGCCCCAATCTACTGTGAATCTAACACTGAATAGGTGGATATGTTTTTCCTATTCAGGAGTTAAGTATTAGGCAGCTTACTTGCTCACAAAAAAATCTGCATTCTCCAATTTCTGTCTTATTAGTAATAACATCAGTAATTTGATATTCATCTGCTGACTTCTAGCCTTATTTTTTGATTGACTCAGAACCTAAGTGGCAGAAAATCCTTATTTACCTCCCACCCACCAGTCTATAGTTTGGGGTAAGAGGGCCATTATCAGTTCCTTTCAATGAGGTCTACGTCCAGCTGCTAACTTGCTCTGCTCTAGTATTGTGAACGGCATTATGGCACTCCCTGTGACTTAGAGGTTTAAAAGTAATTTCATTTTCCTTCCTGTTTTCCAAATCAGGACTAAAGTAGGACTTTTATGACCAACCATACAGTTATGGACACATTTTGGAAGCAGGCCCTAAAGATTTCGTGGCAACAAAGACAAACAAAAACAAAGCTAATTCAAAGATGTATACATGGGAAAAATGATATAATAAATATCTCCTTCCTGATATGCCGTTACTACATGAAACAAAATAAGATTAGAAAACAAATGTGGTCAATTTCGATGAACCAAAGGGCACATCATACCTATTCTATATGTACAGGGCAGGATAAAGAAAGCATGTACAGTACAGTGAAAACTCTTACAGACCCAATAAAATAATTATTGTTTGTAATAAAAACATTATTGATAGTAATGTTTGTAAGTGCTCTGTAAATTGGTATCTGTTATTACTAGCTATTGAAAGTACTGATGGTGTCAGGAATCAAAGTGAGAAAGAGGAGGATCGTGAAAATCCCAAAGAAAAGGCTAAGATCTGTTTGTTTCCATATGTACCTTCCTCATTACTGCATCCTCCTTTTAGACTGCTTAACTCCTTCATGTCTGCTTAGCTACTGAAGGAATCTGAGGTCTGCAGGGACAATAAAGGCTGTTTCCTTACAGTTAGATCTATGACTACTCTTTAAGAAGCAGACATTTGTAGTAAAAATAGATAAATAAAATAGAGAAAAGGGGGAGTCTTTCCATAGCTGTGAAATAAAGAGGCACCAGAGACTTACGGATGGCTCTAAGCTCTCATTAGAGGTCAACGTCACATTCCAAATTCAAAATAAAGAGAAGCATAACCCAGTGTGGAGTTCAGGATGACACCAGAAAAAGATGACTCAGCTGTCTTTCACCAGGCTTTACAAGGTGCCATTATCTTTGTCAAGGTCCAGGGTATGATCATCGGCTTTGCAGTTCCAGAAACCTAAATTTTTGTTTTCCAACACAAGTGGAATCACAGTAATTAAGTTCATCAAACTGATGTATAAAATCAGAATGCTAATATATTAATTTAAAAAGAATAGTGAAAATTTTACATAAAGTAGCATTCGTATGCTAGCCGTTTCTAGAATGTGCTCATTAAGTAGACAGGCGAGTGAGAATCTGAAGAAGGCTTGGTAAGCACAGAAGCAGAACAAACCCACCATCATCTCTCACTTTCACTTCTTTAGTAAACTTCAAATCTGGGTTCATATAAACTTACCCTTCCTTCCTTAATCAGGGTGAAGCCATTGTGGACTAATTTCAAAAACGCGAAACAGTGCAGTTTTGTCCCTATGTAAAACTTTCAATTGCTTGCTATTGCAGGCAGAAAACCTAAACCCCTCCACGCTGCCTAGAAGTCTCTTGTACATTATGATTCCAGTTTACCCTGAGAGAATTTAACCTGAGAAGCTTAAGTTTTACAGCAATGCTTTCAGATATAAAAACACCATTATCAAAATTCTTCTCAGGAAAATATTTTTATTGTGACTCAAGCTATCTAGCTCATATTCTTCCTTTCCTCACAGAAAAGATTATTTTTACAATTTATTTTTAATAATGTGTTAAATTAATTAAACAAGGAGGCCATTGGACTGATGTGGCTCTAATGTCATGGCGCTTACTTAAGCAACCCAAAATCTAAGTCTGTAAATGTCTAAAGGTTACGAAATCAAAACGCTAAGAATGACCAGTCACAAATAGTCAACTGGACTTTAAGTTATAGCCAATCAATAATTTCCTTTCTTTGCTTCCACACTTTATATGTACAAGTCTCTCCCCCTAGCTCCTGTCGGTGGAGCGCTCCTAATTGCTTCCGGTTTGGCCCTGCCTATTGGATAAATGCTCAAATAAACTCTTAAAATTTTCAATATGCCTCAGTTTATTTTTTAACAGCAGGTTTATTTTTAGCAGAATAACCTAGTTTGAAAGTCAATTGTTAACAAGATGCGCATGATCTCTATTAATGATTTATCAGAACAGCTAACCTTAGTCACAGGAGTTTAGGAACAGTCCCAGGCCCTGCACTTACTTGTTTGTTCGTTCTGTACTTATTAAGCACCCTCTAAGTTTCAAGCACTGTCTCAGGCGTGGAGCAAAAAGGAACAACATAACCAACAGATTTCCTGCTTCTTCATGGAGCCTAATTTTAGGTGGAAGCGGAGGCAGAAAATAAACAAGAAATATATCAGGTAGACCCAAGATGCACAAAGAAAATTCAAAGAGAGTGAAGGCACACAGACTGATGGTACGTAAGGAATGGAAGAGAAACCTTAGACACTATAATGGGCAAATAAGATCCAAAAGGAGATATATATAGCTAATGTTTAAAAAATTCCCTGTGGCTTAGAGTAGGACTTAATAATTTATATGTAAAAATATTACTAAGAGCATGGGCTCCATTTATCTAAACTCTGATATGTTATATTTGGAGTGGGACCTCTGATTCTGTATTGCCGGATAGGATCCCAAGTGGTCTCTTGAAGACACTTGTAAGGGGCATCAAGCTGGTTCAGATAAGTATGCACATTTTAAGGTACTTCAAATTCTTGTATTAATTTCTCTCAAGAATGCTTGAATGTGGTTCACAGGAGCCAACTACTTGCTGTTAAATACTTTAGTGGATCTGATTATTTTCTTAGCAAACAGTTTTGCTTCTTTCAGCCAGCTGTTTCACCAGATAAACTATGAAGATTACAAAAAGGCCTAGGGGGTATTTCTGAAAGTATAGTTAACTTGAAGACATCTCTTTTATGAAGATACATTAAAACCTGTACTTAATCTATTAAGAAATGCCAAGCTACTTAGGTAATGAAATAAAATGTTCAGAAGAGATGATTTCTGTTTAATCTTTTTTGAAACTTGATTTGGGAAGGGTAAGGTGAGCCAGGAGCCAATGTGGTGATTGCTTCATGGAAAAATGAAGTATGACAGTATATATTGACCATGAAAAATATTGTTGAACAGCTCCATTCTCCAGTCTTGATTTCCAGAAAATCTATTCACAATGATTTTATTTTATCTCCTAAAGCAAGAGAAATCATCACGACAAAATACTCAACATTTGGACAAAGGAAGTGAGAAAGAAGCATAACTTTGGAAATTTGGTCTGTAATAAAATTTACCTTAGTGGTTATATTTGGAAAAACTATAAAATAATAGGACCCTTAAAAAGTACAGAGAATTAAAAATATCAAATACGGGCAGTGTTTAGATATCTTAAGATGGCAACTGTTAATATGGAGTTATTCTTAATGGCTTCGGAAAAAGAACTAGCCATAGGGCCAAAAACCCTGTGCTTAAATTTTTTCTCTACATTTACTACCTCTATATCCTTGGTAAGTTGTTTTCTCTGTCACTTTTTTCTCTCTATATATATGATAAATTAGCTAAAGTATATTGAAATTTACTATCTGCTATCTTATTTCATCTTCATAGCAATAAGCCAATGGTACAGAGAGTAGCAATATTCATATTTTGCAGAGTAGGAAACTGATGATTATAGCTCTTATGAATCTTCTCTTAGGTCATGCATTAATTAATGGTACAGCCAGTATTTGAAATTAGGTCTGTCTGAGACCAAAACCTGAGCCTCTAACCCTTATGTACTACAGACCCAGAAGGTCATTATAACATTAAATGGAATTAGGTATGGGACAATGCCTAACATAACTTAAGCACTCAATATAAGTGTAGTGGTTATGAATCTTCATATGAATCCTCAATTGTACAAGAAAAATAATATTTATTTCCCTTCAATCTAAATAATTAGAATTTAAATCCTCATCCTGCCTTGCCAGCCAGAAATTCAGTCTGATTCATTACCTGGGCTCAACTCTTCTGGTGTTATTCTAAGGTCTCTGGGTCCTTTGGCACAGGTCCTTTGGCTGTGCCAAAGGATTGGGGCAGGCCCCAACTGAGCAGGCCTCAGTTACTGCTGAGAAGCCCCTTGTTCTTCCCAGCACTATAGCTTCACATCCAGTAGGTCTGACATATTGGAGGTGTGGAAATCTTTGTTGAGTCTGGGGGGATTCTACTGCCATGTTCATTCATTTATTTTTTATAAGTATCCTTTAAGTATCAAGCACCATCTTAGATGTTGAGGAAAAAGCAGCAACAAGACAAAATAGATGTTCTGTTCTTTGCCTAGAGTCCAACTTCTCTTGATATGTCATGCACTCATATACCCTGTGGAATCTTGCTGCCTCTTAACAGGATGCTGCAAAATGGCACATAGGTTCCAGCCAGAGGTGAATTCACCAAGAAGCTAAAGAAGTTTGGGCTTCAGGGACCCACACTTTCATGGCCCCTTCCAATACTGTAAGACGGACCTTAAGAATGTGTATATAAGGTATTTTCTGTTTGTTTTGTTTTGTTTTTTCAAAGGCAAAATATTTTAACTGTAATCAGTTAGATGGTTGTCTAACCTCTCTGTATTTTTATGATCTGGCCAAAGGGACATTGAGTTTACTATTAACATTGTTAGGTGTGCTAATATTCTGGTGGTTATGTGAAAAATATGTCCTTATATATTCAAGTTGTATACTGAGTATTTATAGGTGAAAGGATACAAAGTATGGAATAGTCCCTCCAAAAGGAAAAAAGAGGGGAAACATAAAACAAAAAATAACATGATCTTTATAATTGCTGAAGCTGGATGATGGATACCTGGAGGTTCATTATACTATTTCCTTTAGTTTTGGGTATGTTTGTATATTTCCAAAATAAAGAGTTAAAAATGCCAGAACCCAGCATATATCTGGGTGTGGTAGTCTTTCATGTGTTTTTTATATAATTTGGTAAGTGTAGTTTCCAGTTTTTATTCATTATTTTCCCCCAGAAATATTCAAACTATATCTTGGCCTTGCTTTTGCTATTAATCTTATTGTGTTTTCAAGAGTAGAACATTTTTAATCTGTTGGTTGAATCTGTGATTCTGCTCAAAATGTTTATCATATTGACTCATCATATTTATCTCTGTCTTTTTACTTTGCATTCTTAGAGTTTATCAGGTTTATTTGCCATGCTGCTGATTTATTTTCTGCAAGTCAATTCTACTTCTTATTGCACCCCATTGCAGATTGAAATTTTGTTCTTGAGTTTAGAGTTCCTTGTATATTGTAAATTTTTATTAATTTAATGAGTTTATTTTGCTCCTTAGCCTACATTTCTCTCTTGACTCTCCCCTTGTAGCTCTCTGTTCCTCTTTCATACGGCAACATCTTTTTGCAACTTTTAAAGTAAACCAAGCAGGCAACCTACTATCTCTTTACGTTAGAAACTGAAAGAGGTGTGTATGAAATAGTCCCTTTCCTTATGCTGCAGTATCTCTTCAGAGGCTTCATAAGTACATTATGCATCTCTAAGAGTACGTAATGTTCCCCAAATATTAATCATTTTTTTTTACTGTGAGTATGTGGAGACTAATAAAAATCTCCTGCAACACTATTCCATGGAATCTCAATTTGGAAAATGTTGGCTAAACATTTTTTAAATTGTTCTTTCTACACACAATCAGAAGATTATAGAGGGAAGAGAGTAAATTCATACCTTGGATCTTGTATGTGTCTTCACCACTACTCAGTTCAGTAAAATATCACTTAGCATCTCTAATGGACCAAGCTCTGGTTCTGGGGATACAAAGAGTAATACTTCTTCCTAACCCAAGAGGACTCTATGGGATAATAAACACATAAACACAGGAGTTCTAGCACCAGAGAAGGGAAGGCTCATATAACTCTCACTAATAGCACTGAGCTAAAGGCTACAAAAAATCCATTAAGAGAAAGAAGCCTTCTAGGAGTAGTAACTCAATTACTGAGTGGTTCGTTTAAAAAAATAAAGGCCAAGTGTTCTCTTTATAAGTTCAGGTTTTTTTGGTAACCCTGCGAAAAAAGAAAACGAATCCTATTTTGTCAAATTTTTTCAAAATCTTTTAATATGTATTAAAGTGAACGGTTGCCTGAATTTAGAAAAGATTATTCTGGTTCAATAGTAAATCCCTTTAAGATTTACTGAGAGGGTGTTTAATATTAGAACAACTGTTTCGGTTCATTAAATTTTTTAAGAGGTTCTAAACTTTAATCGCTGAGAACTCACTCAAGCTTCCAACTGCAAAAGCAGGCTATTTTTAAGTAATGTGACAACTTTAAAGTTTTACAATTCTAAAGCTCTTCTTCACAGAACTTTTCATGGGCAGCCCAGAAGTTTTGATTTTTTCTAATGAGATAATGTTTATAAATAGAAGGCTATAAACTCTATAGGCTCTAAGGACTAATAGAAATGAGTTTTATAAGTCAAAATTTGGTTTGTACTTAGGATTTTAGAGATTACTTTAAAATGTTACAAAAAAGCTAATATTTGTTAAGAGCTTTTTGGTTTAGTGTTTTCTTCTGTTTTATTTTGTAATCATTCTTATGTTAGTATCTCCAACAAAGACATGATTAGAAAATCTAACATCATGTTCACATTCTTAATATATAATGAGATATGACACATTGACAAGGAAATGTTGGATAGTCCTGTAGAAAAGTGGGCAAAGGAAATGAGAAAGTACACCAGCATATGATACAAATTGTCAATACACATGTAAAAAACTGAAAAGCTGAATCTCAGCAGTAACACCAACAAGCAACTATAAAAAACAATAAGAACTAAAGAAAACATCAAACTGGCAAATCATTTTAAAAATAACAATCCTCTTGGGCTGGCCTAGTGGCATAGTGGTTAAGTTCGCTCACTCCACTTTGGTGGCCCGGGGTTTGCAGGTTCAGATCCCGGGCGCGGACTGACGTACCGCTTGTCAATTCATCCTGTGGTGGCATCCCATATAAAGTGGAGGAAGATGGGCATGGATGTTAGCCCAGGGCTGATCTTTCTTAGTAGAAAGAGGAGGATTGGCAATGGATGTTAGCTCAGGGCTGATCTTCCTCTCTCTCTCACATACACACACACAAACACACACAGACACACAGACACACAGACACACATAATAATCCTCTTTTTGATGAGAATAAAACATGAATTCTGGTGCACTGCTACTGAGTTTGAAACTAGAACAGCCCTTCTGGAAAGAAGAGAGGAAAAATGTATCCGAAAAACTTCAAAAGCATTCATAGTCTCTGATTCATTAGTGCCACTTCTGGGAATTCACTCTCAGAAAAATCTACTCACAGTGTTTGAGCATAGTGTCTTTGTAGGACCCTTATTATAGTTTGGTGATGCACCTATTACAGCTGAGAAAGCCAAAACAGAGAGGTTGGCTTACACAAAATCCACAGTTAGTGGCAGACCTAGATCAGATCTTTTAGATTTTAACTTCATAATTATTGTTCATGAAGGAAAATATTTGGTTCAATAATTTTTTGGTACCTTCTCCACACTATGTTCAATGTTAGGTTCTGGATTACAATGCAATGTTTTTTGAGCGTGTACTATGCACTAACTTCTCCATACCTGGATTATCTCCCCTTACTCTTGGAATAAGCCTCGGTGTCCTATTCTCTTCAATGAGGAAGGTGAGTAACTCTCCAAATGTCAAATAGCTGAGTTAACGAACCAACCTGGGCAATCTTACTCCAGAGTTCTGTCTCTTAACTATTACATTGAATTCTCTCCCCAAGATAGACCACCCATAGATCCTGTCCTCAAAGAGCTCACAGTGTAGTTGTGGGGAGACAGATTTGTTATGGTTCAGAATACATGACAAAAATACTATGGGGACACAAAGGAGGAGACTAACATAACTATGCCTTGGTCTTCATAGTGCTGATGGTAGTGAGTAGGGGGGTCCTTAATACTATTGCCATTTGTAAGACCAGTTTATTTGTATTTGCAACTTCAGATAATCATATCCACTGTCTGAGAAGACTCTAGAACAAGATACATATATTTTAATGGAAAATGTATATGTTTTTTAACCCCCCTATACAAAACAAAGCAAAACCATAAATATTCATTGAAAAATAGTGGAATGAAATGCATTAAAATGTTCACAGGGTCTATCTCTACTCTCACCAACAAAAGGATGGCTTTATTTTCTTTTCTGTATCTCTCTATGGTTGCTTTGCTTTTATAATCAGACAAATGCTGTACATATTAGTTTATTTTTAACTTACATAATGATATGAATATTTGTGTCAAACACTTAATTTGCAACCTCTTGAAGGTTATCACATAGTTGAGTGAGTATTTTATATAGGTGTTTAGAGGCAAAGGTCAGGGAGGTACATATGCACTTTTAGTGATTTTCCAAATTCCAGCCTAGATTCCGGCCTTATGCTTTGGGTAAATGGGGGTACTCTCATATTGGTCTTCCTGCAAGGACTTGATCAAAGCTTAAGAGTGCAGTGGCAGGACTGGTCACAGAAGCAGCACGGCAGCCAGGAAGATAAAGTGTTGGTTATCAAACCAAATGAGAAAATACATACAATTGCATTTGAAAGCATATAATTGTTACGTAAATACAAGATGTATTTTCAAGGTGTGAAATTATGAAAAGAAGCCTCATTAGCAGAAAAGTCATCAAAGAAATAATGCTATCCTAAGTATTTCTGGCTTTGATCCTAGCCACAGTATAACCGTCGATAGCCAGTCGTTAGTGGACGCTCTCTTGAAGGTAAATTTTGGGTGGAGTAATTTTCAGGCTCTAATACATAAAGGAAACATTCATCGAAAATTCCTTATACTCATTTGAGCCTCACAACAGATTGTTGTTGCCATCACTACAAATGAGGGATCAGAGGCTTAGAGAGGATAAGTAACTTGCTCGGGGTCACAATCTTGTGGGGCAGGAATTCAACTCAAGCAGCAATTGGACTCTTAGACATTACTGGGTGATCTATTGCACTGAAAAAATAAAATAGTAAACATCTGGAATTTGATAACCACTTCTCCCACGCCTCCTGCTTCTACTACCATCCACCTAGCCTATAACAACTCCTCCAATACCCTGCATAACATATTCTAAAAATGCTAATTAATATACGTTTTATAGTTATTATCTAAATATTATGAGGTAATTTGGCAGAATTAGACACACCCAGCAGTCCTAGAAAATTAAGATTCTCTGGTGTGGACAAAAGAGATACACTAGCAGATAAGATACTCCTTTATCCCCTCTCTATTACCTAGTGATTCTGTAGGTTGTTTCAAATATTCCCCAAAATACAGTGGTTCACAAATTCTGCACCTCTCTATTTCAACTCAGAAAATTTGCTAACTCCCATTATTTATTGTCCCTTGAACCCAAATACATCTACTATAATTTTAGAGAAAATAACGCTGTACTATTATCTCCATAGGGTGTCCCCTACTCTAGGATCATGGTGGGTTGAAGAAAACAAAGTGAATACTCTAATTCTGATTATCCCACTAATTATGATTATGAATATGTAATTAGTGCATAAGGTCAAGAGGAGAGTCTCTATCCCATTTTGGTAGGTAGAAGATATGTGGACCAGTATAAAAGTAGGAGATCTTCTAGAGATCACAGGTGTCTAGTGGAGGTGTGCAAGACCAACTTTAGGAAATACTTGGTGGAAACTTAAAAAGGAGAATTCAGAACGAAAATGAGGAGACAATATGGAATAGTGGAAATACCGGAGAATTTGTAGTTCAAAGATCAGATTAAAGTTGCATCTCTGTCGTGTATAAGCTACATTACCTTGGGAAGTTCAATAAAATTGATGTTCTGACCTAATCCCACAGGGATATTTTGAGGATTAAATGAGTTTATGCAAAATGCTTGCACATGCTAGAACACAGTAGACACCAAATATATAGTAGCTTTCATATTCACTATTAGATTACTAATTTGGGTGTAATGATATTTACCACACAGGATTATCATGAAAATTAGATGGGTTTCTATGCAGATGAAGTCACCACTCTACCAATCAAGCTCTTGGATGGATGGATTGCTTTGTTCTTCGCTAAGCCTTCGTGGAAACTTTAATTCATTTATAAAACTTAATTGCAGAATTTACATATCCCCATGTGGCATTCTACCTATCCACTCCAGTGCATTTTCCGTATTTATTGTAGTGAACAAGTTTATTTTTATAATCTGACCCAAATACTAATAAATGTTACTTTCAGGAAAAAAATTCCGAAGTCTAGAGAAATTTGGCCACAAGGGGGAAGTAGAAGAACTTGCTCAGGAAATCCAGCAATGTTTTTCTTTGCTTAATTTCTCCTTGTTTTTCCCCCTCACTTCCTCAGTTCTGTTTGGCACCTTGTACTTGTCTTGTAGGCTTCCCGATTCTAAAAATACGCTCACATAGGCTCTGTACTTGGAAAGTTTATCAAAGTCAACCACCTTTTGATATCAGAGTGAAGTCTGCAGGATAAGGTAAGTGGCACTTGCTGATGGTGCTGCCTTCGATTCCAGGTCTGTCCTTATGGATTGCAAAGCAATAACTGCTCACTGCAGCGCTGGCCCAGTGCAGTTAATCACTGAGAAGGAATTATCTGTGGTCACAGGGAAATGGCTGTATAAGAGCCACACAACCCCTGCATGGGAAGAGGCCCTTTCCGGGTCCTGCTCTCTCAGGGAATTACTCATTTAGGTTGCCTGCTTTTTAGCTTATAGGATTTATCTGGAATCTACCTGCTTTGTTGCTCCTTCTTTCCAGTAACTAGGGGCCCTTTAAAAAAATGCATTCTCTTTTTCTGCACTTGATTAAAATTCAAGCTTTAAGTTACACAGATTTAATCAACTGTTTTTGAGGTTATTTATTTCATTTAGTAAGTATGTATTGCAGGTCATTATATCATACATTTTTCCAGGCACTAGTTATGGCCTCAGATATGGCAAGGGCTCTGCTCCTAATGAATCTGTTGTATAATAGGTTGTTTTCTTCTGCTAATATTCAAACTGTATGTATATATAATTCTAAAAGCTTTTGCTTCTCATTTCCCACAGAATTAAGTCCAAACCCCACAAAATGTAAGGCTATATAGATTAAGGTTCTTGTAGGAAGATGGCACACTCAAAAAAAATATTTACAAAAGTGTGTGGTGGGAAGGTAAAGGAAAGTTCACAAGTGATGGTCAAGCCTTAGCCTCTATCCCTGAACTGGGTGAGAGTTGCAGTAGTAGGAGAGGGTCACCCCACAGGAGATGAGCACTTGGGTAGTTAAACGGCTGGGATTCAGCCTGGAAAGCGCAGAGCCAAGGACACACATGTCTCAATTTATCAATCACTCCTGCTGCCTCATAATCTCCATCTGGTGCATCCACTGGCAGAACCCAATGGGAAGCCAGAAGGTAAGGGAACACGGTATACGTAGTCCCCAAAGTTCAGCCTCCTGGAACCCAGAGCAGGGTAGATTAGGGTGGAGAGTGCATTGGGAAGGGGGCAAACAGACTATCCAGCACAAAGGCCACCCCATATCTACGCTAACTTAACTTACCATTTATTACAGTTGTATCCCTCCATTTCATTCCCTATTTGCTACTATTCCAATTCCTGTAAATATAGATAATTCTGGAACTAAAATTCTCTTTAACAGCAAGAATTCAACATTAAATTAACAAACATTTTTGGAGTCTATACTATGTGCCAGACATATTTCTAGCAGCTACAAATGGTTTCTGCTCTTCAGGAGCTCACCTTTTAGTGAGCAATGTCATTACAAAGAGGGTACTTCACAGCGTACGATAAGAGAAAGATACATTGGGATGACTAAACTGTAATTAGGGGAAAACAGAAAGGTTTTCCAAATATAGTAATGGCTAAGCTTACTGGTGGAAGATGACAAAAGAAAAAAGAGAACGGAGTAAGAATGTTCCTGACAAAAATGAAAGTATGAGCAAGGGCCTGCATATAAGAGAGAACACGGTCTTTTTGTGGAGCTGCAGACAGTTCGTAATGGCAGTGTGGAGAGGAAGGGACAGAGGTGAAAGATGAGGTAGGGAGGTGAGCAGAGGCAGAGCACATAGGCCTTGGAAGCCATGTTGAGGAGTTAGAGCTTTTGGGTAATCGGGAGGCACTGAATATGCTCTGCTTTCTGCAAAAATCCTGTCAGGAAAGGTTTGAGAGTGTTTCCTATGAAAGGAGGCTGTTGAAGGGAAAACCAAACTTTCTCCAGTATGCCCATGTTCTGAAGTCCTTTGCTCTGTGGTTGCTGCCTATGTGGTTCCATTAACTGTCCACCGGGACTAAAACAACTAGGATTAAAAACTGTCCGAATGCTGTCTTGGTGTCTTTGCCATTATCAGTGGGTCGCTTCTGATTCGGTGTTACTGAGCTTCAATCCCTGCGACAATAAAGGCCCCCTCAGTGTACGCCACTGCCTAGGCCAGCGGGTATGAGGGCATCAGCATGTGGAGGTCAAGTCTCCATTCTCTGTACGCCCAGCCCCCTACTCCCCTTCCCCTGCCCCAGAGCTGGAATCAGACTGTCTACATTTAAGTTCAGGCTCTGCCACAAACTAGTTTTCTGGTATTGACATTCCTTCTAATTTCTCCAAAGCTCACTTTCCTCATCAGTGAAATCTTCGGAATTCTAACTTTTGCATCGAAAATTCACTACAGATTCTTCAAGGATGAAGTGAGACATTAAAATAAAAAAGGTTTTGTAATTTATAAGCCCACTGCTTCCGAGGCTCCCATTGTCTGGCTTTAGAGGCAGGTGCTCTGATCCTTAGCACCAGGATAGAAATAATCCTTCTGGGCTGAGGTCCAGAGTGTTGGGAGGAGGTGGTAGGGAGGCAAGTAGGACAATTTAAGGCATTGATTACATGGTAGGGGTAAACCTTGGGGCACAGGCACTAGAGCAAATCTAGTTGTTGTATTACACAATAATTCTACCTCCTTGACAAACATTGTGACTCAGTGGTTTTTAGTATTTTAGTGGGCAAGACTGCCCTTGGGGAGCTGGGAAGCCAGAACAGTCTCCGTGCATGCTGGTTTCCGGGTTGTAGGAGAATATATGGCTTGTTTCCCTGATGGATATCAGACCAACATCTTGAAGTCCATGCTTCTGTTTCTGTAGAAAGAAGCTGAGTAGAGTGACACCCTCTCCTGAGACTCTTAGGAGGTCTGAGCACAGATGTGCCACTGGGAGCCTTGCTTTCCTCTTTGGTGCCTAAGCTGAGATGGCAGACAGCTCGGTTCAGAGCCAGGATTCCATCCTGGAGCAGCATGCAACTTAGACCCCAGCCTGAACCTGAATATGCTAAACCTGGCCCCATTGACAGTCTGGGATGTTAGCATCTCAGGAGAATGTCTGATTACTTTTCCCAGTTGGAAGCAGGAGGATTGATATAATCAAATCAGGGCTGGAGTTGAGGCTGGGGGAGGGTATGACAAAAGCCGATAAATGGATATGCTAAGAGTGAGAGAACTAGGGCCCTCATAGTCCAGAGGACTGGGGAGCCATGGAGACATAGGCAGGTCAAGCAAGCACACAGCAAAGAGGTCTGAGTGAAAGCCAGACATAAATGCTGTTTCCCTCCCACATAGCCTTTATAAGCTCTCTGGAAATTGATGGTCACGCAAGCTGGTTCTTTTCACATGACTAGAGACAGGATCCATGCTTGACTCTTGGTCCTGTGTGGGTGAGAAAGTAATTTAACTTCATTAACACTCACTGTCCTGACCTGTAAATATAATATTTCTGACTTAGCTACCTCAAAAGGTTTTATAAAGTTCAGATGATACTTACCTAATGATCATTTTTATTGGTATATATATCATAGTCATATGTATCTATATAAGATATAGATATAGCACATATATGTGGAATATCTCTATATATGCATCAAATATATGCTTGCCAATTTTAATTTTTAAAGATTACTTATTAACTGAAAAGTGCTAGAAAATTATAATGTAAATCTTGTTTTGGTTTTTTTTCCATTTAAAAAACACATTGTGCATTTGGTCAAAATGTTTACTTGTATCATAATAATTTCAGATAAGGTATCCTATATTTTCACTCCTCATTTTGTGGTTTTATTATTGCACAGACTTTGTCCCCTCATAATGTATCCTCTAAGTGTTCAACTTTCCTTCCCATGTTGAAATCCAAATAGCAGGGGAAATGAGACAGTATAACTCAGGTCCATGTGAATCACAGCAATTTTCTTAAATTCTGGAGGTAGAGTAGAATATAGTTTTCATTCCTGATTAATTTCAACAGTCTTGCTTCATCTGCCAGAGAATAAACTCGAAATTGTATTCTACAGATATTCTGGAGGCATGTTTCACTCATTCCTTCTTTCATTTATTCCTTCCATAGATATTTACTAACTTTACACTTTATAAGCTGGGCATTGGGCTGGTACTGGTGATTCAAAAACAGATCAAACATGGTTTCTGGACACAAAGAGCCTGTATTCTTGTGGAGGAGACAACAAAGAAAGTTGTGATGTAGAATGATATCAGAAGTGGAATGTAGGAGTGTGATTTCTCACTCTAATAAATGTAGGAGCATGATTTCTCACTCTTCACTTTCTTACCAGCAGAATCCTACCAATTTGACTGTGTTTGAAAATTCTTTAAGAACTCCATAATCTGCCTGACAGAGAAAGAAAAGCCTATGTAAAAGTTACAATACATATTGAAATACAGTAGTCCGCCCTTATCCACAGGGAATACCTTCCAAGACCACCAATGGATGCTTGAAACCGTGGGTAGTACCAAATCCTGTATATACTATGTTTTTTCCTAGACTTACATACCTATGATAAAGTTTAATTTATAAATTAGGCACAGTAAGAGATTAACAATAATAACTAGTAATAAAATAGAAGAATTATAACAATGTACTGTGATGAAAGTTACCATAGATCTTAGCAACCTCAGCATACGATTTTTTTTCTTTCCATATTAAGTCAAGAACCTTCACCTTTTCACTTAAAGGAAGCACCTTATGGCTTCTCTTTGGCATATCCAAATTGCCAGCACCACTACTCTTGCATTTGGGGCCATTATTAAGTAAAATAAGGGTGACTTGAATACAAGTACTGCTATACCAAGACAGTCCATCTGATAACGGAGAGGGCTACTAAGTGACCAATGGGTAAGTAGCGTATGCAGCAGGGATCTGCTGGACAAAGGGGTGATTCATGTCCCTGGGCAGGACAGAGCAAGATTTCATCACGCAATTCAGAAAGGCATGCAGTTTAAAACTTATGAATTGTTTATTTCTGGAATTTTCCATGTAATATTTTCAGACCCCAGTTGACCGTGCTTAACTGAAACCGCAGAAGGTGAAACCGTGGATAAGGAGGGACCACTGTACAAAGATCCTTAACATCAGAAGACAGGACAAAGTTGACAATTTGTTTCAGGCATTCTATTACCAACATATTTTTCTTGTGTCATAATTTTGGGCTTTGTTTGTTTATTCTTTATATCTGTGAAACCTCTTTTCTCCCACCAGTAATTTCTGTGGAGTTTCCATTTTCTGAGTCATTTAGAAATAACAATCATGCTTTATTTTTTCAGGATAATTTCTCAGAAGACAAAATTGTACTAACCACTGGGACAAAAATGGTGTCCATGGCATTCCTGGTAATGTGTCTTACAATCACTAATTTGTATATCAAATAACTTTCTCGTATATGTTATTAACTCAGCAATACTTTAGACATTTATTTTATTAATTTTTTCCTGTTTCATTTATTCATTCATCAAAATTTATTGGCATAGCCGCTTTGTGTGAGACCTCTGCTTGGAGATATACACATATATGTCTTCAAATAATTTATAGTCTAGTGGCATAAACAGACAAGTTCACTAAAAATGGTATTTCTAGATTGTTACTGTTGGCCCTGGCATCCTTACTCACAGATATTAAAAAAAAAAACGACAAAAACTCCTCATTCCAACTATTTTTTAAGAATTTTTGGCTCAAACCAGAAGAGGAATCTTTACCTCTTCTAAGTGCTAAATGAATTAAATGGTTCATTAAAAAAAAGAAGGTAGTAAGAGAAGATTCAGAATTTGTCAAAAACTACACTCAATATATTGTAATCAGACATTGCACATGAGCAGTAGAGACTTCCTCCTGCTTTGGAAAAGGGACTATTAAAAAAGAAGTTTGTCTACAGGCAAGTTAATTTACAACTTTTCTTTTCTCAGTTGAGGCACAGAAAGTCAGGCTCCTACTAGTCTCTAATGGAAATATTACAAAGTAGAAGGCATTCAAAAATTTTCGAATACAGAATTGTATATTATCTCAGTTTTGTTTCTTTTCTTTGTGTTAATTACATAAATTATTTCTTGAAATGGAATTATCCAAATCTGGGGTACCATGTTCTTTTAGTTACAACTTTGCGGTGTAGCTGTGTAGTTGAGAAAGGAGGGACATGTGGCAAATGGCCAAAAAATCACCAGGGCCTGCAAGGTTCAATTGCTCAAGAGTCCCTTGGCACACCGGCTTAAAACAGGAAAATAGGCTTATACTGAAAATAAAAGGAACTGATAGAAATACCACGTCCCTAGTGTTCCAAAACAGGTGCTCATTCAACTCTACAACATGTGGAAGTCTTCAGAGCCGTGGCAATGTAGAGCTCCTTCACTTTCTTACCTAAGACTCCTAAATACATCTAAACGTTATATAAGAAAAAAACAACCACCAAAAAAAAAAAAAAAAAAAAAAACAAAACCTCTATGAATTTGTGATATTGTGATTTATAAGAAATATATATTTGAGGGGCCAGCCCAGTGGTGTAGTGGTTAAGTTTGCACACTCCGCTTTGGCAGCCCAGGGTTTGCAGGTTCAGATCCTGGGTGTGGACCTATGCCCAGCTCATCAAGCCATGCTGTGGCAGCATCCCACATACAAAATAGAAGATTAACACAGATGTTAGCTCAGCGATAGTCTTCCTCAAGCAAAAAGAGGAGGATTGGCAACAGATGTTAGTTCCTGGCCAGTCTTCCTCACCAAAAAAAAAAGAAATATATATTTGGTTTTTCAGATGACCAAACTATATTTCTCATATATATTTTTCCTTTGTCCTTGGTTCCTGGCTCACAACTCCTATAACCCTGGAATTTCCCGTGTTAAGAGTGATGAAGGTGTCTTTTGTTATGTTAATAAGATGATTTTTGGAAAGCCCTTTGGAAAGGTTGGGGGGCTGGCTGCCAGGAGAAACAACCCTGTGATTAGAGTGCTGGAACTTTCAGTCCCACCTCACTCTCAACCTCTGGAGGGGAGAGAGGCTGGAGATGGAGTTCAGTTGCCAATGGCCAATGATTTAATCCATCATGCTTATATAATGAAGCCTCCGTAAAAACCCAAAAGGACAGAGTTTGGAGTTCTGGGTTAGTGAACACATGGGGATTTGAGGAGATTGGCATGCTCAGAAAGAGCATGGAAGCTCTGTGCCCTTTCTCCACACCTTGTCCTATGCATCTCTTCCATCTGGCTGTTCCTGAGTTATATGCTTTTATAATAGACTGGTGATCCAGTAAGTAAAATGTTTCTCTGAGTTCTGCGAGCTGCTCTAGCAAATTAATTGAACCCAAAAAGGAGGCTGTGGGAACCTCTGATTTATAGCCAGTTGGTCAGAAGTAAAGGTAACAGCCTGGCCTTGTGACTGGAGTCTGAAGCCCAGGGTTGGGAGGCAGTCTTGTAGGACAGAGCCCTTAACCTGTGGAATCTGATGCTAGCTCCAGGTAGATAGTAATGGAATTGAGTTGAATTGTAGGGCACTCAGTTGGTGTCTGGAGAATTGCTTGCAGGGAGGGGACCCCTCTCCTCCATGAATTGGAATTGGGATCTGGACAGTTTTAAAATTCAAATCACTTAATACTTTTTAAAGCATACACATAAATAATTTGGTCACTTTTATGATTTCCCTCATTAGCCCCCTTCAGAGTTAAGTCTTCCTGTAATAACAGAGTCCCCACCCTCCGTGGAGCTTCCTTTTAGCGTCACGCCTACTCTCTGCTGGTGGCTGCTATGATAGCACTTAATTGTTGAAGTGGTTCTTAAGCGGAGCAGGTGCATGAGAAAAAAACAGAATTACTTAGGTTTGTGTTAAAAATTGTTAAATGATTCAGATCTATGGCGTTTTTGTGTTTTACTTATTTAATGTGTAGATGTCTTCAAGATTCATAACAAGTGAAAGAACAACAGAGCTAGTTTTCAGACCATGTTGATGACACCTAGTCTCCTGGGACAATTTACAGCTTGCAGAAAAATCACAAGTCACAGATAATCTCCATACAATCTCTGGGTGAATATACCCAGAAAATTTCTACACATAATTTAAAACTCATTCTTACTAGAAAACTCACTCAAATTGTGGAAAATGTCTTTATACTAATAATTACTTTACTAAGGAATACTTTTCAAATTACTTGGTCTTCTAACCAGTAATATAGCCAAATCATTATGACAATTTCATATGATATTATCATACAACTTTCAAGCAATTGTAAAAATAAGTTGGTTTACCTCAGTATCTTAACAAATTGTTCTTATGTCTAGAGTATATTAAAATGTGTTGGTTGGTGAGATCTGTAAGGGAACTATTTGGTTGCCCCTTTTGACTCAAACAGATTTGGCCATATCTGCAGCACTGCACTTTTCTAAATGCACTTCTAAATATAAGATTTCTTTCCAAGATGATTGTGAAACTGATCTTGAAGGCAATATCAGACAATTTTTCATTTGCTTGTTTGATTGTTCTTTTTATTGTTTTGCTCCTAGTTAAGACATATCTCTTTTTAGCTCCAAAACTTCTGATGATTTTCCTTCAAAATCTGCATGATTGGCTTTTAAATGTTGCTGAAAAAGGGTTTTATGCAGTAATTGTTCAGTTTCTTTTTTCACACAACAGATACTGAAATTTAGACTAATTTGCATCTCCCCAATAATAAAGCCCATACTTGAAATACACATCTAAGTGCATCCTGTGTTTTTATATTGATGACTGCTGCTTAGTCCTGAGTCACTAATTACAGCTGAGAAGTGCTGTCATCTTTGTTTTCAAGTTTTTGGGTTTTTTTTTTGGGGGGTGGGAAGCCTCAGAGACTAGACAAAAGCGCCAAGTTTTCTAATCTGTTGCTACAAATAAAATTTTCTACTTTCTGAGCTTTTGTGATGAAAACATGAGCCTGGCTGCCTGAAAAAAGCAAGGTTCTGCTGACTTTGTTTGCAGGGGTATGTGGTGAAACCTCTTAGGAATACAGAACACAAAACTTATTTTATCTCAAATTCTAAGTAAAATATGCACTTTTTTAAAAATGCACCTTGTTTACCCAGTGTCTTCACTTGTGCTACAGCTCACCATCTACCAGGTGGTTAGTACAGACAGTCCCCGATTTAAAATGGTTTGACTTAGGATCTTCTGACTTTATGATGGTGCCAAAACCATATGCATTCAGAGGAAACTGCACTTTGTATTTTGAATTTTGATCTTTTCCTGGGATAGTGATATGCAGTATGATCCTCTCTCGCGATCTGGGCAGTGGCCATGAGCCACAGCTCCCAGTCAGCCAAGCCACCCTCCCAGAGGGAAAACAACCGGTACACTGACAACCATTCTGCACTTGTACAGCCATTCTGCTTTTCACTTTCAGTACAGTATTCAATAAATTACATGAGATAGTAAATACTTTATTATAAAATAGGTTTTGTGTTAGATGATTTTGCCCAACTGTAGGCTAATGTAGGTGTTCTGAGCACATTTAATGTAGGCTGGGCTAAGCTATGATGTTTGGTAGGTTAGGTGTATTAAACGCATTTTCAACTTACAATATTTTCAATTTACAATTGGTTTATCAGGATATAACCCCATCATAAGTCAAGGAAGATCTATATATTCTGCTGGAAAACCTGGTTTACCTTCCTGCCCCAATTTGGCCCTCCCCACAGTGAATTTTTCTAACTACAATTAAAGTGTTCTTTTTTTTCTTAAATATAACTCTTATAATGACACTCCATGCTTAAAATACTTTAAAGAAGTTCTGATATCTCTCTTTACCTCCAGAATATAAGTCAAAACACTAAAATCCAGTTTATGAAGCTTATGAGAGTCCATTACCCATCAGTTCGTCTCCGCCTCTGCAGCCTCAGCAGTTACCATTTATATCTTCACATACATTGTAAACTTTCCTTAGTTCCCTGAACCTGTCATATTTTTTTCCTTTGGATATTTGCCTGTGCTGTTCCCTTTGGCCAAATCACTATCCCGGAATTCCCTTCCATTCTTGGTTAATTCTTATTTATCCTTCAGGTCTGCAAAGATTTCCCAGGTTTAGGTCAGTTTCCCTCAGATGTGAATGTGCAAACATAATCTCTACTGCCCTATTATAGCACCTGTCACAGTATTTTAATTTCCTGGTAGTCTGTTCTTCCTGTGATCTTACAAAGGCAGAGATGAACTCTTTTTTTCTGCTTTATTTTTAGTCTTTAATGTAGTGCCTTGCACGTGGTTGGGATTCAGTAAATACTAGTTGAATTCATGAATGTCCACTGTGACAGGCAACCACCAGTCAAGAGTCAACCAAGAGTCAACAGTATAAGAGGAACAGCATATCTTACCTAAGGCTTTAACTTTTGCAATGTGCTTTCCATTCTGTAATTTGTGGCTCTTCCTCTCCTGCCACCCAGGTGGGACCAAATAGTACGCATCTCATTAGAGCTTCACAATAGGACTCCTGTGTGAGGTGGATTGGATTCCATCTTCTTACGTTGTAATCATTCTTTTCCCCATTAGGCTGTAAGAATTTTAAGGGCAGCGAGCCTGTCTGATTTCCGGTGTTGAACGCCAAGTCTAACATATAGTAGTAAAGTCTAGCATATAGTACATTTAATGAATGAAAAAACCATTTCATTTTATGAGAATCTGGGTCTCAAAAACATACAATAACACTTTTGAAGTTCACAACCACTAAATTGTTGTGGAGTCATAAAAGGTTAGAAATCAGGATTTTTGACTCAGAATTTGATCAGAATCAGAACTTTTGATTCTCTCAAATCATTTAATAGTAATCAGACTCTCCCTATAAAAGACACATCAGACTGTCAAGAACTATGTAATAAATTCCATGATTCTATTCAATAAAAGAGGCAACCAGTAGGCATACATGGCAGAGAAACATAGACTTCAACTTCTCTAAAGGAGATGGCTCAGGGAACAGTGATATTGTAGAAGAGAGCCAAGTAACCAGGTAGTCTCCTTTCTAAATTTGGACCTTGGGTGGTTCTCCACTATGGTAGGAAATTTTATTCCCTCTCCACTACTCTGGTCAAAAAAAGAAAAATATTACAGCACTCCAAATGCCCACCATTGTGTCCCCCTCTCAATAACTGCCCCTTCCTTCCATTCTATTTTCCATTCCTTTTCCAGATGTGTTGCTAGTATATAAGGTATATAAAGAAGAAAATGTCACCATCTCTGGAAAAATGCTCTCACAATCTAACAGAAGAGGCAATTTTATTCAAATAGATATGAGGCAATCCACCAAGAGGCTAGCAATGTGAGCAAAGTATTATGGAAACTCCAAAGAGGAAATCTTTTTGGGCTGAAGTGTGGGAAACAGAAATATTCACAAAGGAGGTGACAATTAAAGAGGGCTTTGAAAATTAGTTTCCTAGGTTGCAAAAGGGAGAAAAGCAGAATATTCCAGCCAGAGGAAAACAACACCGTGGTGAGAGGAAAGGGATTGGCTGTTTGAGTAAAGGCTGGTAGTCTGATGTTGATGTGGTTAGAGCAGCAGGTCTCAACCTTGGTTGTGTATCAAGGACCACCTATTAGGCTGTTTATGGGCCGTACACTAGATCTACGGAATCATGTACTCTAGGGATACAGGGATGAGACCTACATGTGGGGTTATTTTTAAAGCCTCACAGTTATTTTAGTTTGCAAACAAGATTGTGAATGACTGGACTGGATGATAGGGTATCTTAAAGAATATGAAGTACTATGTATATGGCGGGTCAGTGTAGATTATGGAGAATTTTGAATGCAAAGCTATGTAATTAGGTTGTACAGTTTAGTCTAGTGTTTCCTAAACTTGCCTGATCATAAGAATTCCAGGAATCCTGGTAAAAAGTCAGCTTTCTTGGCCCCATTCCAAACCTACAAAATAAGACTTGATAAGGGAGGGAGCCTGGAGATTCTTTCCTTCTTTCTCTCCTTCCTCTCTCCTTCCCTCACTCCTTTCCTTTCCTTTCCTTTCCTTTCCTTTCCTTTCTTTTCCTTTCCTTTCCTTTCCTTTCCTTTCCTTTCCTTTCCTTTCCTTTCATTTCCTTTCCTTTCCTTTCCTTTCCTTTCCTTTCCTTCTCTCTTTCTTTTCTCTTATATGGACTGGATGTTTGTGTCCTCCCACTAAATTCATATGTTGAAACCCAACGTAATGTTATTTGGAGATGGAGGTCTTTGCAAGGTAGTCCTCATGATGAGATTAGTGCCATCTCTCTCTCACTAGTGTCTTCTCTCTCTCTGCCATGTAAGGATACAATCAGAAGACAGCAAACTGCAAACTAGGAAGACAGCCCTCACTAGACACCAAATCTGCTGGCACCTTGATCTCGGACTTCCCAGCCTCCAGAATTGCGAGAAAAGGTGTTTGTTGTTTAAGCCACCCAGTCTATGGCAATTTATTACAGCGATTTGTTATGGCAGCCTGAATAAACTAAGACTCTTCCCTCCTTCCCTCCCTCTCTGCCTGCCTGCCTTCCTTCCTTCCTCTTTTTCTTCCTCCCTTCCTTCCTCTTTCAAAAGAATTCAGGTGAGTTTCATGATTACTCATACCAGGAAAGATTTTTTTTAGCTAGTTGGGAGTCATTTAGCCAATTTCATCAGAGTCAGATTTTCCATAAATATAGTCTGGGTAGAAATTTATTGGTTGAGGGAAAAAAAAGATTTAAATGAGGGAGATAAGATAGAGGCTTGTTCTATAATTTGGGGGCTAGTTGATTAGCAAGGACCTTGGTTGGTTCACTTTTTAAACTTAGTGTGAGATTGTGTCCAACACATAATTGGTGCTCAGAAATATGTGTTAAAATAATGGATGCATTATTAACTCATTAGTTTGGAAAGGATGTACTATTTTAAAGGGCATTTTAACAGGTAAAATAAAGAGGACTTGGTAAACAATTGAGTGTGGGGTGGGGAAGAAGGAGCACTGAGCATGATTTGGAGGTTTCTAGCATGAAATGGTTGGTGGGTGGCAATGCCACTCATTGAGACAGGATCAAGCGCTATTTCTTAGATTTAAACTTGAGGAAAGATTGTTCCTTAAAAAAAAAGTTACCAGCAAATGACTTTGTTGGAACATCACAGAACCCCATATACTTTCTCTCCCTTCTTTATACTTCTATCATTTCATAGCAACAGCCCCAACACGAATCTCATACTCACACAAGTGATGTATACTGGCATGGAGCAGTAAGTTATGCATGTAAGGTCCAACTGGGCCTTAGACTGGCAAAGCCAATTTTCACACCTGTCAGATCTTCTGCCCTTTGCTCCACTCTACTTCCTTACTCAGAGTAACTATTTTTTCTTCCGTAACAGCTTTAATACATTAAAAAGAGAGAGAGTGGGGCTGAATGAAATCGTGGCCATCTGATTTTGTTACAATGTCTGTTGCAAAATCCTGAGTGAGTGGTGTAACTTGGTGCTAGAGTTTGAAACAGAAGGGCAAAACTCTAATTGAATCTAATCTTCAAATAACCAGAGTAATAAAAGAGAAATAAGGGTGGAATTTCATGGCAGTTCAATTTGAGAACTCTTGTAGCTGCTCAATTGGAGAGCTCCACATAACAATTACCTGTATATTAACAGATCATAGGTGAGTCTTGATTTTTCACCTCGGTGAACATTTTTCTGGCAATAAAACAAGCAACACTTTCTTTCCTTTTTACAGTAAAACTGCCATTGGGCTTCATCTAATAAGAATTAACTGTGAATAAATTACAGCATCAAATTATGCACCATGACATGACTTGGTGTGAAAAATCTAGGCAGCTGCAAGACTCCTTGTAGTTAATTCAAGCTGAGCTCAATAGAAAAACCCTTAATTACTTCCTGGAACCAGTGGATCTATTTTCAGTTCATGGTTCCATTGGGATCACAGTTTAGATGAATTACCAGCAAATGCTCATGAAAGGCAGCAGTGGGAATGGACCACAGAAATAAGGGTCAAATTTTTTTATTCTTGGATTTGCCTCTGGCTTTTATTACTAAGTGTGTCTGTACAAATTGGTTTGAGAAATCACAGCTGGATTTAGAAGAATCTACATTTTTATATTTGGAAGGAAACAGAATCATCTAGTTCTACCTCCCACAGAGAACAAACTTCCCTTCTTTGTCATTTCTGACAGATAGTCAGCCTCTACTTATAATAGCTCTATGACCAGGGCTCATTACCTCCCAAAGCAGCTTATTCTTATGATAGGACAAAGCTTTAGAAGTTGTAGTCAAATTAATAGTCTTTCTAGATCTAGTTCTGTGAATTGGAAGAGTTTCCCAAATTTTCCTGATTAATATCACCTGTGACATTTGCTACACGTATAGATTACCTGGCCTTTTCCCCTGGGAAATTCTGAACCAGGAAGTCTGAGTTTGAGCCAGGAGATCTGCATTTTATCACATACATCAGGTGATTGTTACTTTCAGATAAGTTTGGGAAATACTCCTCTAACCACTTCTCCGACATGATTGTGCATGTAAGACTCACCCGGGGATCTTGGTAAAATGCAGTTTCTTATGTAATGAGTCTGGGATGAGACCTGAGATTCTGCATTTCTAATGAACTCCCAGGTGATGCCAATACTGCTGGTTGGTGGCCCACTCACTGAGTATCAAGACTTTGGAATAAAACCTTTCTTTCAAGATGACAGTTCTTAAAATATTGTTGGGACAACAATTTTTCTGTAGCTTCTATTTCTCTAATCTCCAAACTAAAAGCTTTGATCACTTCAGTAATTTCTCATATAGTACAGATATGCTATGGTCCCCACACCCTTCATCACCTTGGTTGCTTTCTCCTGGCTTCATCTTCTTTTGCTGATGTTTCCATAAAATATAATGTACATAATGCAATACAATTCTCCTAATGTGCTTTGAAATTGGTATTCTAGTCTTATTCCATCAATTTAATCCAATTTTCACCAAACTGTTAGGTCATATTCATTTTGTAATCTGCCAAAGACTTTAAAAATGTTCCTTACTTAAACTACTGCTAAGCATGGTCTTCTAGAAGCTGACTTAATTTTATTTTGGTGGATGTATACTAAATTCTATATGTTATCCCTGTTAAGTTTCCCATTTCTTTTATTCTTTGAGAAAAGTTTGAATCTTAATATGTCACCTATAATAGTAACTATCCCTGCCAACTTTATTTCATTCTTCCTAGTTCTTCATTCATGTCATTTTGGGAATGTTGAAAATAAAAGTACAGAACTTTCTGACACATTAATGGAGATGATTATCATAAAAAGACAAGTTACTAGTCTGTATGATGCTTCTAATGTGGTTTTTAAACAACAACTACCTAAAATTACTATCGTCTAGCCATTGTTTTTTAATAGGGGGTCTATTGGCATGTCAGGTATAGCAATCCTTTGTTTTGTGGGACTGCTCTGTATATTGCAATTCATTTAGCATCCCTTAACATTACCCACTAAAAGCAAATAGCACTCCCTATACATATTTCCAAATACTTCCAGTGTATAGTACCTTCCTTGACTAAGAATTGTCCAGACTATATTTTACGTTCTTTCCCGAGTACATCATGGGAGATTTTATTCAATACTTTTCTGAATACAGTTTCTTTGTGTTGAACTAAGCCCATTCCTTGTGTAAGAACTAAGACCACTGCTCTCATGTAATTTAACTATTGGGACTAAGAACTGAGACCACTTGTGTCAATATGATTTAACTGTTTGCTCAGGAAATTTTTAACCAGGAAGATAAACCTGCAAACTAGTAAATAATTCCATTATTTGCTTGAAGAAACTTTCACAGACCAAACTATCTAGGGGAATGATTTGGACAACAGTTCATTCATCTAGACGCACAGCTTGCTTCTCAGAGCAATAGTTTGATTATCAAGACTTGCTTCAAGATCCTTGACCCGCTGATGCAACAATTAAATATGTCATAAACTTTTCCCAGCCCCGCTTAGTTTCCCATCTTAACAGACCTGCCTTAAACCACTTTATGCCAGACTCCAAAGCCCAAAACCTTCCCTAACTTCTCTCTTTTGAGACTTTATAGAAGCTATCAAGGTGGTGATCTCCCTTGCTTCAGTAAATTTAATGGACTCAGTTTTGTTGGGTTAACAGGTTTCTCTGGTGGTCTTTGTGAGGGAGCTGACACTGTTTATTGGTAAAGGCTTTAAAATATTGCTAGTAGTGCACGTTTGATATCTCAATCTATGAGTTCTATGAAGATGCTAAATACTTGCTCCAGGCTTGTTTATGATTGATATTTCCTGTTGTAGTTATTCAGGAGGAGAAGAAAAGAAATGAAAAGAGAGAGAAAAGAAGAAGTATTGATGAAGATGATAGAAAAGAAAGGATCAAGAAAAGGAGGAGTAGGTGGATGGAGAAGAAAATAGAGAAGACAAAAGGAAACAAGAAAAGGAGAGGTAAAACACTTGGGAAGTAGGTAGCAACAAAGAAGAATGAGGAAAAAGAAAAAAAAATATGACCAATTACCTTTTCCCTCTTTGTTCTTTTCATCATGGAAAATAGACTGTGACTCCTTGTTGTTTCCAGTCAGCATGATTTTAGCTACAGATATGGACAAGGAGAAGGCCAATGAGAATAATCGGGTGTAGGAGATGAATACAAGGACATCACTGTTCACTTCCCTCCTTATTCTCAGACAAGGAGTACTCCTTCTTTGCAGAGATGACTCCTCCCACCCAAAAATCTCTTGAGCAATGCTTGGGGCTTGACCAGGTTGGGACTCTTAGAATCTGGCACACAATGAGTTGTAATTAATATTTATTAATTTATTCTACAATTCATTGAGGCTCATTCTTTATGGTTTTTCCTAGCCAACTTATGTGGGTATTTTAGTTTTTGTTTTATTATTATTAAATATTTATCTATTTAGGTTCACACTACTGGGATCTATCCA
Organism: Diceros bicornis minor; assembly: GCF_020826845.1. Lineage (NCBI taxonomy): Eukaryota > Metazoa > Chordata > Mammalia > Perissodactyla > Rhinocerotidae > Diceros > Diceros bicornis. Next base: position 13,311,165 of record NC_080767.1, on the reverse strand, counting down.
TTACCTTTTTAGAAAATTGAAATATTTACTTCTTTCTAGTTTTTTTATGCATTTCCCTATAATAGAGATATCTTAAAAATTATTGCTAGTTATTTTAAAATAACATTTTCAAACGTCTTAAACTCTCAAAATGTAATCTGCTTAACCATGCATAATTTGGATGCTTCAAAGTAAATGAAGTGTGAGGAGTGTGTGGCCCAAAATGTTTTGTTAGGTAGTCTAAATGGCATGAATAGATATAAAGACTTTGAAAATAAAATTTTTCTAAAGAACAGTTTAGACTTTTTTACAATTTTTTATAATGCAGCATAATATTCCACTTCTGGGTCTTTTATTTTTCTGGGCACAAGACAGTCATTCATTCATTCTCCATTGGCTCAGAATATGTTCTCTCATTCTTCCTAAGCCATTGTATTGTAGAGTACGCTACTCTCTCTTACAGAATCCAGGATGAATTCTTATATTACCTATGAATAAAACTCTTTTCATTTTAAATGTTTTATTTGTTGAATGTGGAGCATATGATAGAAGTGAAGAAATTAGTCTCAGTAGAAAGCCAGTTTGTTAACCTAAGCAAACCTGGTTTAACGACTTCATAAGAAGTAGAAGTCACAAATTAACTTCCCCCATTGCATGAATTTTATGCTAAATGAGCCTTTATAAAGCAACCAAGAGTGTCTTAAACTGTAGGCCTGGACTGCATTATTGACACTAGGAGCTCTTCCAAGAATGGAAAGCCTTTAACCAGATGGATGTGAACTGGAACCAGTTTATGTGGACTTGAGAGTGCAACCAACACAGGGTGCAAGCACGAGGTGAGTAAGGCATGAATGGTGGTGTAAATCCAGTGTCATATACCCCAGGGACATTGGCCAAACTGAAACCCAACCGTGGTAGACATCTGTTCCAAAAAATTCTGCTCTAAATAGGGCAGACATTTTGTGTGACATTATGAATTTGAGAGCAACAGAGGGGACATTGGCGAGGACTATCAGTAATGACCACAAGCTAGGGCCAGAGACTCAGTACTCCCAACCTATCAGAGGGGCTTTAGTCTGTAGTCAGCCAAGCAGAGACTCTGCACAATATTAGTGTAGGTCAAGAAGTTTCAGCATGATGCCCTCACAGGCACCTTGGGTTCTGAACACCTCCAGAAGCTCATTCATCAGGCGTGGTGGCAGCTATGAACTATTTTCAAATTCCACTTGCTAGGAAGCACTCTATTAATACATTTTTGGCTAGTTTCCATACTGGTTGAGGTTTAGCCTGCAGGTGTGCATAGATCCTTCCTGGAATGAGGTTAAATAAGTCATAACAAATATTGAGATATGTGGGGCATGTGGGGTAAAGGGTGGAGAGTATTAAAGAGCGGCCAGCTTCCCTCTGAGGGTATTCTGGTGGAGAGACCATCACTCCCTCCTCATAGTTCATAATTCTAGGTTGTAAGAGGAATCTGGTAGCAATAATCAAATATTCTTTGTCATGATTGTTACCTTGTTATAAACCAGACTATGTATGATCAGAGCATTCATTTATAGTGTTTCATTAAATTATCCCAACAAACATGTGAACTAGGTGTTATTAGTTTTCATAGATGAAAAAAATAAGGAGTTATGGAGAGGTAAACACATTTCCTTTGTCTAACTTCAACTTGTGAGCTCCTCTTCCACATATCTTATTTTGGAGACATTCTTTTTGTATCTCCCATATCACACAAAGCACCTGCATAAATTGACTTCAGAAATAACCCTTGGTAACAGAGTAATCGATGGTAATCAGGCAAATTAAGCTCAAACGAGGGTCCTATCTTCTTACATATTGATAAAGATAATTTCTGAGACTACTCCCGTAAACCCTGCCAATGGTAGTATATATCATTGCAGAACATGATAGCATGATGCTTTTGTATGATTCCATGTAGATCATGAATAATTTATATGAAGTAACTTGTATTTTCATCAATAAGTGCCATCCTTCTAGATGAGACAACAGCAGTAGTCATATTCTCTTAAATCATTATAGCTGCTTGTGCTGTTGTATTTTTCATAATTCTAACTATAGGTCTTATTCCAGCACTAACACTTAGCAGACCATAGCTATATCTCTTCTGTGCTCTGTTTAATGTCCAAACATTAAAATTTTATGAATGACTGCAAATAGATAACAAGTGCCAAGGCAGGCCACAGTTGCTATTGTTCAGCAGTGTTTGCTCTGCAGCAGTTTTCTGAGCTCTGCAAACACATCTTCCATCTGGCAGCTTGCTATGTTTTCAATTTGTTCTCTGCATAAAGCCCTTAGGCAATGCCATTTCATACATTTTGCTATTCAGGCTAAGTGAATAGCCTATCAAAATATTCTGAAGAAGTCCTAGTGATCAGTATTATTGATGAACTACAGAAAAAATTATATGCACATATTTGAATATTCCTCACTCATTAACAGAATCCATGAAAAAGTCCTTAAATGCAAAAGCTTATGCTTGGTCAACAACTTATTTTTTATTCTCCTCCTTGTTAATGGTACATAGTCATCCTCTGCTTTTCCCAGTTTACAGTTTATGTATCAATGGTTACCCTGCATCTCCAAACTCAACTATAATCTGAAGTCAAGTTGGTCAAGTCGACCACCTCTACTTCACCATTTACCCAGTCCTGGAATTTATGTTGCTTCTTGCAGACTCAGTATACAGTGCACCACGGATGAAACTCCAGTTTATTTGAGCTGTCGGTGTTGCAATATCTCCCATTCCTAGTCCTACACACCACACCGACTCATTTATCAGATGGGCTTCCACTTTAGATTTCCCATGGTTTTCCCACAAAAACCAGTCTATTTGCTTTTGATATTTACATCTACCTATCTCATTATCCCAGAAAAAAGCCCTGTGAACACATCGTCTGTAATTGATTCGAATAGCTTATTTGACAGATGGTGTTTTAAAAAGAGTCAGTTTAGTTTACTAAGAATGACATGTACTTGGTTGTCAAAACCTTGGCCTTTGATCTAGTTTTATCTCTAATTAATAATTTTGTTTTAAGCAACCACCGAGCTAACCTTGGATCTCAGTCTCCACATCTGTAAAATGAGGAAGGTGGGTCTTCAGAACCTGTTTGGAAGAAGCAGAGAAGTTTATCTGCTCAGGTACTCACTACCAAAGAATGAAAAAACTATATCTAAGAAGACTGTCTTCCTTAACTCCTGCACTCCGATTCAAAAAGGAAATGTGTCATACAATGAAAGAGAAGGAAAACACTGCCTGGCCAGATCAGCTGAATTTAATTGCATGGTAGGTAGATGGATTGCCCTAAATTCTGTATTAAGTAGATGATTCCTGAGGTGTCTTTCAGTTCCAATTAAGTGAATAGTTCACTTACTTTTGTTAGGAAAATGCAAAGTCAGTCAAATAATTAATTGATGTAGTTTATGAACCTAACTGACTGGTTTTATAATCAAGCTGGCTTTCATGCAATTAATGCCATAGTTAACATGGAGTCTCAGGTTTTTACACAGTTCTAGCTTCAAAGGTCTATCTACAATAGCACTCAAAATTCCCGGTGGAGCGTAAAGACGACCTACAACTAAACATCTCCCTCTATTGAATGAATGAAGAAAGTTCCCCTGGCATGTAGGAAACATTAACAGGGTCTGATATATTGAAAGCATTATAAATAGAGGAGTAAACAAGGCATCGGTTGGTGGACAGACAGAAATTTAAAAAGCAGAAGCACCGTAAGATAATGCAAATATTTTTCATCTTCAACAGGTTCTTCCTGCAATTTGAAAGAACTAGTACAAAAGGATTTTGAGCAAAGTTGAATCAATCTGGGTTCATCAGATTGATTAATGGATCTACAGAAAGTTATTTCAGAAACCTCACTTTAGGGGCCGGCCCTATGGCGTAGTGGCTGAGTTGGGCACACTCTGCTTCGGCAGCCCAGATTCATGGGTTTGGATGCCGGGTGCAGACCTATACCACTCATCAGCCATGCTATGGTGGTAACCCACATGCAAAATAGAGGAAGATTGGCACGGGTGTTAGCTCAAGGCTAGTGTTCTTCAAGCAAAAACAAAGAGGAAGATCAGCAACAGATGTGAGCTCAGGGTGAATCTTCTTTAGCAAAAAACGAAAGAAAAACACCTCACTTTATTTAACAGTGTTAAATCTTTCCATGATTAAAGTGTCATAGGTCTAATCCTTTTTAAAAGGTAAATTCTTATTATAGAAAATGTAGAAAATATTAAAGTGTATAAAGGCAAAATATGCTTAACCTCAGTGAATATTAATATTTGGGGATTTTTCTTCTAGTATTTTGTGTATATGTGTGTGCATTTGTGTGTATTTTGCCAAATAGGTATATTATAGAAATATACTTTGAATCAAGCTAGTTTTACTTAACCAAACGTTATGAGCATTTTCCTATTGCATTAAATATTTCTCAAAAACTAAAAAAGATTGCATTAGATTTTATATGGATATATCAAAGTTTTTAAACATTTCCCTAAAAGAGACTTTGTTGTTTCATCAGAATAGTGTTAATCAATATAGGTTTTTGCTATATGAGAGGCTCTATTCTAACAGTTTTATATGTATTAACACATTTAATCCTCATAATAAACATATGAAGAAGGTGCTCTTATTTTTCTTATTTTATGGATAAGGGAACTGAGTTGCCAAGAAGTTAAATAAGTTGAGAATAATAAGAGCACCCTACCTCACCTACCTCCTAGTAGATATGCTAATGATATACCTGTGAGCAAATCCCTTGATGGTATTTGCTAGCAGGGGAATCTTTATCATGGAATGCTTTTAGCAAGGTATACCCAACCTGCCTAGAATTGTTTACAGTAAACAAACCTCTATTTATAGGGAAGAGATCCATGGAATGTGTCATATATGCTATGTAAATGAGTATGAAATTGGGTGACTGAATGAGTATGAAATGACTGAAATAGGTTTTTCTTTGTAAGTGATGTGACTACACACTGTTCTTAGAGGCATAATGTGACAAGAAGGGACCAGAGGAACTGTGCTGGTGGTTTCGAACCTCTCCCTGATATCCTTGTGCCTTGTGATTATTTATATACTTGAAATTCTTATCTCCATATTGAGTAATATCTTTGAGTCTTATTTAACAATCTCATCCTTTGCGTAATATCAGATGTTTTTAAGACTTCATGTGTAGGGTATGTTGGGAAACAATTATCCACATTTGATAAGCAGGGTCACTTACTGCCTTTGTTCCAAACAATTTTTCATAGATGTTTGTGTAGCAAACAATCTTGGAAGATAGAGATAATGTCTCCCTCCAGAGCAATGGGTAAGCATGCTTAGTGTCCAGTATATAGTGACTAGGTTCGAGTTCCTCTCTTGTATTACAATCTATTGCATAAGCATGTGTCACCTGGCCCTGTTCACTTTCCTCCGTAGAAATTGGAGCTTTGAGGACTGGCACAAGAAAATAATGATACTGTGGTTACAGGAGTCTCATATCTTCTGCCAATCTCCATGAAAATTTGGTAGGCTAAATTTTTAGCTTGCAAGGAAGGTACAAATCTCAGACCCTTCACAGTTCTTTACAGGGTCGAATTTCCCTTCAGAAAGGTGGCATCAATTTACAATGTCACCAAGAGTGGATAGAGTGTTTATATATTCACTTTTGACAATATTGGCTATTATAAAACAAAGTCAACTTTCTTAACTTTGTTAATTAACAGTTTAAAGAAGGATATCTTTTTGTTTGTGTACATTTTTATAATTTCTAAAGAGGTATCGCATGGTGTTATAATTGCCTTTATTTGTTTGCTCTCAAAATAGACTCTTAACTTCCATAGTACAAAGATGCTGTCTAAACTATTCTTTATTTCTTATGGTCTAATTCACTGCCCAGCATCTACTAGGTAATCAGGAAATATTTAGTGAATGGAATAAGGAAAAGAACGTGTCGCTTTATGGGCTGCCACAATGTTTGCTGGCGCTTAATCTTTATTCTCTAGATCAACTATTCCTTTGTTATTTAATTTTCTTGAAGTTTCCTTAAAAATTTGCTATTTTTTTGAGAGTCATTTCCCATTAGCAATCTGCTCCTTTTCTCAGTAACCTTTCTTTTTTTTGGCTGTCAGCTGAAGTAATCCTTTGTTTCTAACTTTGCAAAAGAGAAAATTGATCATTTGTAAGTCGTTTCACCCTGACAGCCCTGGAAAAGGAATCTTATATTTTCCAGTCATCTGTTTCTTAAAGCCTAACAAAAGTTAGTCTTCACACTCAATTCAACACACTCATCTTCTTATCGAGCATCTGTCTCTTCCATTAGCTTTCAGGCTTTTTGTTTACCCTTTTGGACAAATTTACTTCCCTAATCTGTGACAGGAGAAATTTTATTCACTTCAGTGATTTTTATCCCAGCAGAGAGCTGAAAGCTTGTTTTCTGTAGTGTGATGTTAGCAGTGATTTCTGAAATTCTCATTCGCATATACCAGATTGGCTGTCTTCAAATTTCTTTTCAAAAAATAAATATTACAAATATATTGAACTGATTTAAAATTGCATATCTGTATCTATACACATCTATATGTATATTCTAATATATACATATTAAATATTGTATTTTGGCACAAACTTTCTGGACAACAAATTGCCCATTTAAATCAAGGGTCTTAAAAATAAAAAATATACTTCTTCTCATAAATTATCCTAAGGGCATCATCTGAAAGATAGTAAAAATAAAGCTTTCTCCTTGGAGATGGTCATTGCAACATTATTTTTAGAGACTAAAATTTTCAAAAATCTCAAATATCCAGCATTAAGGATATTAAACACTTTTAAAATAATGTTTAGAAGAATCTTAATTAACATTGAAAATGTATATGTGATAATATTTAGCAAAAGACCAGAAGTTTTGAAGAAGTCGCTTTAAAATGCTATCAGTGATTATATTTGGGAGATGAAACTATTTTAATTAAATTTTTTATTAAACAGTGTATTCTCTAACACTCATTTTGCTTCTCTGTAAAATAGGAATAATAAACGTAGGTTTCTGATAAAGTTTTTTTGCAACATTTAGTGATGGATGCAAATTGCTTATGCAGTGTCTTATACATAGTAAATGTGTCATTAGAAACAGCTGTTTATTGCATGAAATAGTCATTCTTTTAAAACTTTTCTTAATGTCTATTATTGACTGAAAACCAACATTGTGCTCAGTGTTATACTAACTCTCCTTCTCCTCCAGCATTATTTTCCAAAGACAGAAACTGAGATTCATGTAAGTTAACTAGTCCAAAGTCATTCTAGTAATGAGAACAGAGTTCAGATTTTAATGCAAGTCTCTCTAATTGCAAAGTCCCTGCTCTTAACTACTCTGGAAGATCACCTCCTTAGGTATCACATATGTAATTGGAAAACAACATAAACATTTTTCCTAAATAAAGAAAAAATAAATAAAAGATTCTCAATTTTTCTGTGTACTACATGATTCTAGTGGTACAGATAACCGTGTTTATGTTTTCAAAAATAAAATTCTCTGAAATCATTCCAATGTGTACACACTTTCCATAGACAGTCCTGTCTTAGGATCATCCCAGAAAGATGAGTACCTATTGCTTCTCTCCAAATCTTCAGATTGTTAAATAAAGAGATTTTTCTAAATATCCAACAAAAGTCTTATGACCTACGATGATGCCCTCGTAGTATTTTTCTGATCTTATAACATATATTCACTAAGTATGTAGCAGCCTGTGAGATTGAGCGGGACACAATTGGACTAAAAGAAGAGTAGATCTACATGGATAAGTAAAAAATTTGGTATTTGTTATATTTCCAAAGGAAACACACTTTCCTTTCTTTCAAGTACACTTTCTCCTTTGAAAAGTATAGGTACTTGGAGGATTGCATTAATCTAAGAATAAGAACATTTTAGAATTAGGAAATCCATCATGCACATGAGGAGATGCTTCTAAAGTGATTCTAAAGTTATCTCAGGGGGCCAGCCCTGTGGCTTAGCGGTTAAGTGCACGCACTCCACTACTGGTGGCCGGGGTTCAGATCCCGGACGCGCACCGACGCACCACTTGTCGGGCCATGCTGAGGCGGCGTCCCACATACAGCAACTAGCAGGATGTGCCACTATGACATACGACTATCTACTGGGGCTTTGGGGAGAAAAAAGGGGGAAAAAAAAAAGGAGGAGGATTGGCAATAGATGTTAGCTCAGGGCCGGTCTTCCTCAGCAAAAAGAGGAGGATTGGCATGGATGTTAGCTCAGGGCTGATCTTCCTCACAAAAAAATTAAAAAAAATAAAGTTATCTCATATTTTTACAGTATTTCATCCTTAAGAATATGAAGTTAAACTTTTTAAGGCATATATTATGCCTTTAAAATACAGTCTCATTTAATCTCAAAACAACTCTATTAGGTAGGTTTTATTATGTCTATTTTCAGTTAAGGAAACCAGTGTTCAGTCTAAGAAACTGGTACATTCTTCAATGACTTGATTTTTTAATAAAATATTACTTAAGGGGCCAGCCCAGTGGTGTAGTGATTAAGTTTGTGCACTCCACTTCGGCAGCCCGGGGTTCACGGGTTCAGATCCCAGGTGCAGACCTACACACTGTTCATCAAGCCATACTGTGGTGGCATCCCACACACAAAAATAGAGGAAGATTGGCACAGATGTTACCTCAGCTACAATCTTTCTCAGCAAAAAGAAGAAGACTGGTAACAGACGTTAGCTCAGGGCCAATCTTCCTCACAAAAATAAAAAAAATATATGCATATACATGTATATATTACTTAACATTATATTTGTGAATTTATCCATGTTGAGATATAGCTTAGGTATATTCATTTTTAAATGCTGGTTCCTATTTCATCATATGAATATACCACAATTTTTGTCTCCTGTCTGTGTATTTATTTCTGTGTTTTGTTATTACAAACAATATTCCCATAAACATACTTGTCCATGCCTTCTTGGCAAATGTAGAGGAATTTCTTGAGGGAGTAGACCCACAATTAAAATTGTATTTAATATGCATACTTTCATTTTTACTAGGTAATGCCAAAGGGTTTTATCCAAAGTAGTTTACAATGTAAAGTCCCACTAGCACTGTATGAAACTCCCCACAACATCAAACCTTCACTTCTTGGTGTAGTCGAACTTTTTACTTTTTATCAGTGAAATGTGTATAATGATATTTTACCGTGATTTTGATTTTTGTTTACATATTTAGCATAATCAATCATATTTCCATATGTCTATTGACTATTTTATTTATGTTTCATTTGTTAAATATGTATTTTTTATATCCTTGACCCTACCTCCTATTTTTCAAATGGCTTATTTGACTTTTTCCCTTTGATTTCTTTCCTTGTGTGGGTAAACAAAATCTAACAAAAATTACTTTATAAAACAATAATAATAACTTACTTATGTGGTTACGAAAAAGATAGAACTAAAATATTGGCATAAAAGAATAGGAGACTGATGATCAAAATTATAGTTTCTAAGATCTTCATATATATATTGGCCACTATTCTGTCAGTAATAATAGTTGCAATTATTGGTTCCTACTTTGGGGTTTGTCTTTTAAAATTTCCTCTGGTATATAGTTTTATGAATAGTTTTAAATTTGTTAACTGCAGTCAAATTTTATTTATTAATTGTTTATACTTATTGAGTTTTTATAATTCTTCCCTATACTAAAGTCATAAAAATTTCTCCTATACTTTTGTCATAAGGTTTAAAGAAATTGTCTTTGTATTTGGCATGAAACAGTGATTCTATTTCATTTTTTCACATTTTAATTACCAATTCATAACAATATATTGAACATGGCATATTTTCACTACTGATTTGCAGTGACATCTGTGTTAGACATCATGTTTTCATACATGCATGGATGTGTTTCTGGTCTCTTCTATTGGCTAATTTATCTACCCCTGAGCCTGTGCAATATTCTCTTACTTACTATAGTCTAACAGTAAGTCTTAACATCTGATAACGTAAATTCTGCACACTGTTCTCCTTCTTCAGGAAAGTCTTGACGCTCTTCAATGTAATTTTTAGGTTGCTTTGGCTAGATATGGACATCTAATATTCCTTCAATATTTGTTGAAAAGACTCATTGCTCTGAGTGCTTCCTTTATAAAATACCATGTCCACATATATGTTAATCTCTCTTTGGACTCTTTTTTTTTCCACATTAGTCTACTGTCAATACTTATCTTTTTTTTTTTTTTTTTGTGAGGAAGATCAGCCCTGAGCTAACATCCATGCCAATTCTCCTGTTTTTGCTGAGGAAGAATGGCCCTGAGCTAATGGATCCGTGCCCATCCGCCTCTACTTTATATGGGACGCTGCCAGAGCATGGCCTGACAAGCAGTGAGTCGGTGTGTGCCCAGGATCTGAACCCATGCTGCCAGCGGCGGAGCGCGCACTTAACCGCTATGCCACAGGGCCGGCCCCAATACTTATCTTTATTGCTATCTGTTAGAGCAAGTTTTTCCATCTGATTCTTCTCAAAGAGTGTTGCGTTAGGTAGAGTTCAGCAGAAGTCAACTGGGAAACTAGTAAAACAGGACAGGAAAGGACAAAGAAGGATGTTAAGCGAAGTCATATAGAGAATAGCTTCAGTATGAACACATAAGGTAAAACTGCATTGTAATTTACTCTTCAGAGTTTTCTGGACCGGGGCAAGGAACAAGGTCACATTATGACTTTCATGGGCTTAAGGCACTTTTACCACCATGGGCCCCTTCCTCTATTAAAAATTATTTAAATTTATGCTTTATGACTGCATTAGTAGAAGGATGAATACAATGCAGGCCAGACTTATTACATATTCATATAATTGTGCTAATATTTTTCTTCTGATTTTAAAATTAAATTAAAACATTTTTGTGGGCCCCTAAAATTATTGTGGGCCCTTGGCACTGTGTCTACTGTGTCTAACGGATGTCTGCACTGGCAAGGAAGCTGGGTTTTCCTGCTTCTACAGTCTTCGACATTGCCTAATGGCAGCCCTGACTCTTGTTCTATGAGCACTGGGACAAAGACAGTCACCTAAATAGAGAATTGCAGTTGCTGGCTGTTGGAAATGAAAGTGAACTTAATGAAACAAGGAATTCACAAAAATAGAAAAAAAGATCCTAGGGGATTCTAACACTATCCTCTAAAGAGACTTGGCTATTCTTGGCCTTTTGCATTTCCATAAAAAATTAGAATCAGCTTGTGAAGTTTCACAAACTCCTGTTGATCTATTAATTGGAAATGTCGTAATTCTATAGACCAATTTGGAAAGAAGAGACATCTTTAAAATGCTGAATCTTCTAATTCATGAAAATATTCTCTCTCTATTTATTTATGCCTTACAAAAAAGATTTATAATTTTTCCCAAGGATTTCTTGTACTTTTTAATCCAATATATTCCCAAGTATTTGATATTTTTTATTCTGTTGTAAGTAAACCATATTCAAAATTTTTATCTTCTGTTTGTTGCTGGTGTATAGAAATACTACTGATTTTTTAATGTTGATTTTGATAAAACAAATTTCTTCATGATCTTAAATTTGAATAATTATTAGTACTTTCTTTTAGATTTTCTTTCTACACAATTCTATCACCTAAGAATGGCAGTTTTGTCTACTCCTTTCCAGGTTTTATACCTTTTATTTCTTTTTCTTGGCTTATTCCACTGGCTAGAACCTCCCAAACATTGTTAAATAGAATTGGTAATAGAATACATTTTTATCTCCCAATTTCAGAAGAAAATTTCCATCACATTACTGTTAAGTATAATGTTTAATCTAGGTTTTTCTAAATATATATTATCCAGTTAAGATAATCCATCCTCTTCAGGTTTAGTTTTAGTTTTCCAACTTTATTTTTTCCCACGAATGATATTGAATTTTATGATACCAATAATATTTTTTTAATTTTTATATTACTGAATTCAATGTGCTAATATTCTGTTTAAACATTTTTGCATTGATATTAGAAGTGAGATGGGCTTTTAATTTTCATTTCTCTTACTGTTTTTGTTGGGTTTTGGTATTAGAGGTCATGTTAAACACATTAAATATTTTAGGGAATAACACCGATATTGTCTATTATCTGGAATATATTGTGTATAACTCAAATAATTTCTTTCTTGAATGTTTGATAGGTCTCAGCAGTGAAGCCATCGTGGCTTGAGATTTTCTTTGTGGAAAAGTGATTATTGATTCATCACTTTAGGTGGCAGTAGGACTATTCAAGTTTTTAATTTCTTTTTGAGTTAGTTTTGGTAAGATATTTCTCAGGGAAGTCGAGTATATCATCAATTTTAAAACTTATTGGAATAAAGTCGTTCATAGCATTATCTTACTAGTTTTAGTCATTTAATAATTAATGTCCTTACCATTCAAAGCAATCAAGATTCAATGCAATCCCTATAAAAATTCCAATGGCATTTTTCACAGAAATAGAAAAAGCAACCCTAAAATTCATATGGAACGACAAAAGACCCCAAATAGCCAAAGCACTCTTGAGTGAAAAAGACAAAGCTTGAGGCATCACAGTACCTGATTTCAAAATATTCTACAAAACTACAGTAATCAAAACAGTAGGGTATTGGCATAAAAACAGACGTCTAGACCAATGGAACAGAATAGTGAGCCCAGAAATAAACCCATGCCTTTGTGGTCAATTGATCTTTGGCAAAGATGCCAAAAACACACAATGGGGAAATGACAGTCTCTTCAATAAATGGTGCTGGGAAAACTGGATATCCAAATGCAGAAGAGTGAAATTGAACTCTTATATCAAACCATATATAAAAATCAACTCAAAATGGATTAAAGACTTAAACATGAGACCTGAAACTGTAAAACTACTGGAAGAAAACATAGGGGAAGAGCTTCTTGACATTGGTTTGGGCAATGACTTTTGGACATGACCCCAAAAACATAGAGAACAAAAGCAAAACAGACAAATAGGATTGTATAAGCTGAAAAGCTTCTGCACAGCAAAGGAAACAATCAACAGAGTGAAGAGACAACCTACAGAATGGGAGAAAATATTTCCAAACCATATATCTAATAAAGGGTTAATATTTAATATATAAAGAACTCAAACAACTCTTTAGCAAGAAAATAAATAACCAGATTAAAAAATGGGCAAAGGCCTTGAATAGATATTTCTCAAAGGAAGACATACAAATGGCCAACAGGTATATGAAAAAGTGTTCAACATCACTAACCATCGGGGATATACAAATCAAAACCACAAGAAATCACCTCACATCTGTTAGAATGACTGTTATCAAAAAGACAAAAGCTAATGTCTTGGCAAGGATGTAGAGAAAAGGAAACCATTGTACACTGTTGGTGAGAATGTAAATTGGTACAGCCATTATGGAACAGTATTGACATTCCTCAAAAAATTAAAAATAGAACTACGTGTGATCCAGCAATCCCACTTCTGGGTATATATCTAAAAGAAATGAAAACAGAATCATGAAAACATACCTGTTCCCATGTTCATTCCAGCATTATTCACAGTAGCCAAATTATAAAATCAACCTAAGTGTACATTAATGGGTGAATGAATAAAGATAATGTGGTACATATAATATAATATATATAAAAATAAATATATATATATATATATATATATATATATATATATATATATATATATATAGTAATGGGATATTATTAAGCCTTTAAAAAGAAGGAAATCCTTTTAAATGGGGCTATGGATGAACTTTGAGGATATTATGCTAAGTGAAATAAGCCAGGCATAGAAAGACAAATACTGCATGATCTCACTTACATGTGGAATTTAAAAATGTCAAACATATAGAAGCAGAGAGTAGCATAGTGGTTGCCAGGGACTAGGGGTGGGAGAAATGGAGAGATGTTGGTCAAAAGGTACAAAGTTTCAGTTTAACATGCAATTAAAGTTATTTTCCAATTTTCATTTTGATTTATTCCTTGATCTATGTATTAAGAAGTACATTTTAAAATTTCCAAACATATAGGGATTTTCTGCCTATATTTTTGTTATTGATTTCTAGCTTAACTATCCAATTACTTAATTGCTAATTACTTAATTTCTGTGCTCAGAAAATGTTCTCTGTATCATTTAATTCTTTGAAATTTGTTGAGACTTGTCCTAAAACATGATCAACTTTTGGGTTTCACGTGTAATCATGTGATTTAAAAAAAAATGGTTCCTTCAGTTATTGAATATCATTCCTACCTATGTTCAATAGGGTAAATTTTGTTAAGTGTGTTGGTCAAATCTTCACTATTCTTAGCAATTTTCTCCTGCTGATATATTAGTGGTTCTTGAATGCATGTATTATAATCTCTCATTATTGTTGAGATTTGTCTATTTCCACTTATAGTTCTGGCAAGTTTTTTCTTTCTCTATTTTAAGGGTAAACTTACAATTGTTATATATTCCTGGAAAATTAAACTTTTCTGACTATTAGCAATCCTTTTTATCTCTGTTAACGTTTTCGCCTTAGAGTGTATTTTGATGGATATTAACATAGCTACATCTGCTTTCTTTCAGTTATTATTCGAATGCTTTATTTTTAATATACTTTTGCTTTCTACCTTTCTGTTTCCTTGAATGCTAAACACACCTCTTATAAATGTAATACAGCTGATCTTTCTTTAATTTAGCCTGATAAATCTTATCTTTTATCTGGAGAACTTATTCCATTTAATTCTAATCTAGTTTTTCACATATTTAGCTTTAAATCTACTATCGAACTATATGTTTTCTGTTTCTCCTGCCTATCTCTGTTGCTGAATTACATGTTTTCTGTTTCTCCTGCCTGTATCTTTTTCCTGCTTATCTGTCTTGTCTTCTTTGATGCTTGTTATCTTTTACCATTCCATTCTTTTTTCTATTTTAGGAAAGATACAGTTTTTTTACTCTTTTAGGGATTACACACTAACCTGTATCCTTGACTTATCAAAATGTAATGTCATTTAGTACTTTCACTAACCGCTTACACAATAGAAGAAACTTAGAACACTTTAACTCCATTGAGTCTCCCTCCTGATTATATGTTGTTGTTATTGAACATTTTAAATATACTATATATTTTAAACATAAAAATATGATTACCATTTTATATAATTAATGCTCATTTAAATTTGCCAATAAACAACATATTTCCATTTTCATAGCTCTTCATTTCTCCCTGAGCCTTCATTATTCCCCACGGAATCTTTTTCCTTCTTCCTGAAGATTTCCCTTTAGTAAGTTTAAATTTTCATTTTTAGATTTTGATTTGGTAAGGTCAATTTGTGGAAAATTATCATGCCTTTGTTTTTCTAAAACTATTTTAACTTAACCTGCTTGCCTGAGTAATGCTTTCATTTGGTATAGACTTTTAAGTTGGAAGGGAATCGTCTGAAATGAATGAATTTAAATAAAGTTTTCACAATGTTAAAAGGTATCATTTCATCAAAACTTCTTATTTTATTAATATTTTTATATTTATAAATAATAAAACTTTTGTAGGTGATATATTAGGTTCTGCCCAGCCTACTATTATCAATCCCTCTCAGGTCCTGTGAAATAAGAAATTAATGATTGACTTGCCCTCAGATTGGTCCCCATTACATAGTAGCAAGCAATTGTGCATATGTAATGATTATTCACTATCGTGCATTATTCGTTATTATACAACCTGTGGACAGTGTAGTAATATTGTGTTAGTGGTTTCTAAAGAAATCATACTTAAAAGCCTGATAGTAGAAAACTGATGTAAAATACTAGACATTTTTTCAACTATATAAAATTATTGTTTTGAGATTACTGGGATATGTGGCTATGGGTATAAGAAGCTTTAAGCCCCCATACAGGATTTCTAAGATCTGCCAGAATCTTAGAATCTGTCAGATAGGCATTTAACATCTCAGCATGTTATGTGGCTAAGACTTGGAAAGCAGTGCTCACATATCATTTGCTAAACATTGAATCCCATAAACTTTTTCTTACTAGACTATGTGACTTGTATGAAATTTGTCATTAGAGTACTTATTATCACCAATTACTGAACTCACATATGTATGGGATTGATTCAGATGTTAAATGACTTATGACAACTCACCAACTAAGTTAGGTTAGAAATGGTAATGTAACCCACGTCTTCTAACTGCCCCCTTTCTGCAGGCAACCACTTTACCAGATAATCATGGTGAATATATTCTTTCAGAGGTTAATTTACAGAATGTGGTTTTAGCAAAGGTACATGCTCCTATCTGGCTCAAAATCTTTAAAAGTAAAGGACTGTTATTCAAAATATACAAAGAACTCTTAAACTCAACAATAAGAAAATGAACAACCCATTTCAAAAACGGGCAGACTATGAGCAGCTCTATGCCCACATATTTGATAATCTAGATGAAATGGACCAATTCCTTTAAAGGCACAATCTACCAAAACTCACACAAGAAGAAATAGACCATCTGAATAGTTCTATATCTGTGAAAGAAATTGAATAAATAATTAATAACTTTATAAAATAGAAAGCACCAGGCCCAGATGGGTTCACTGGTGAATTCTAAAAATCACTTAAGAAAGAAATTATATTAATTCTCTGCAATCTCTTTCAGAAGATAGAACCAGAGAGAATACTTCCTAACTCATTTTAGGCGGTCAGCATTACCCTAATACTAAAACCAGGCAAAGACATTAGAAGAAAAGAAAACTTCACACCAATATCT
This sequence comes from Diceros bicornis minor, assembly GCF_020826845.1. Classification (NCBI taxonomy): domain Eukaryota; kingdom Metazoa; phylum Chordata; class Mammalia; order Perissodactyla; family Rhinocerotidae; genus Diceros; species Diceros bicornis. Next base: position 13,294,435 of record NC_080767.1, on the reverse strand, counting down.
CTCATGAACATACATGCAAAAATCCTCAACAAAATATTAGCAAATGAAATCCAACAGTGTATAAAAATAATTATACACCATGACTAAGTGGGATTTATCCCAGTTATACAAAAGTATTTCAACATTCAAAAATCAATTCATGTGATCCATCAACCACCAAGAAAAATCACATGATCATATCAAAACATGTGACAAATTCCAACACCTATTCATGATTAAAAACTCTCAGTAAACTAGGAATAGAGGGGAATTTCCTCAACTTGATAAAGAATATTGACAAAAAACCTCTAGCTAACATCATACTTAATGATGAAAAGCTTGAATCTTTCCCGTTAAGATCAGGAACAAGACAAGCATGTCCCCTTTCATCACTCTTTTCAACGTTATACTGGAAGTCCTAGAAAATGCAGTGAGACAGGAAATAAAAAGTATTTTTTAAATAAAAGGAAATAAAAAATATACAGATTTGGAAGGAAGAAATAAAACTGTCTTTGTTTGCAGATGATATGATCCTCTATGTAGAAAATCCCAAAGAATCAACAAAAAAATCCTGGAAGTAATAAGTAGTTATAGCAAGGTTAGAGGATACAAAGTTAATATACAAAAGGCAAATGATTTTCCTATATACCACAAATGAACAAATGGAATTTGGAATAAAAAATATGGTACCATTGACATTAGCACTTCAAAAAATAAAATACTTAAATATAAATCTAACAAAATGTGTACAAGATCTATATGAGGAAAACTACAAATCTCTGATGAAAGAAATCAATACTTAATGGAGAGATATGCATGTTCATGAATAGGAAGACTCAATATTGTCAAGATGTCAGTTATTCCCAAGTTGATCTGTAGATTCAACGAAATCCCAACCAAAATCTCAGCAAGTTGTTTTGTGGATATCAACAAACTGATTCTAAATTTTATATGGAGAGGCAAAAGACCCAGAATAGCCAACACGATACTGAAGGAGAAGAACAAAGCTGGAGGATTGACACTATCTGACTTCAAGGCTTACTACAAAGCTATAGTAATCAAGACAGTGTGGTATTGGCAAAACAATAGACACATAGAACAACGGAACAGAACAGAGAGCCCAGAAATAGACCCATATAAATATAGTCAACTGATCTTTGACAAAGGAGCAAAGGGAATACAATGGATCCAAGATAGTCTTTGCAGCAAATGGTGTTGGAACAACTGGACATCCACATACAAAAAATGAATCCAGACATAGACCTTATACCCTTAACAAAAATTAACTCTAAATGGATCATAGACTTAAAACTCCTGGAAGATAACATAAGAGAAAATCTATATGACCTTGGGTTTAGCAATGACATTTTAGATACAACACCAAAGGCATGATTCATGAAAGAAAGAATTGATAAGTTGGACTTCATTAAATTAAAGATTTCTGGTCTGTAAGAGATACTGTCAAGAAAATGAAAAGATGCACCATAGGCTGGGAGAAAATATTTGCAAAAGACACATCTGGTAAAGGACTGTTATGCAAAATATACAAAGAACTCTTAAAACTCAACAATAATATGAACAACCCAATTAAAAAACAGGCCAAAGACCTTAACAGACACCTCACCAAAGAAATCTATAGCTGGCAAATAAACATATGAAAAAATGTTCCACGTCACATGTCTTCAAGGAAATGCAAATTAAAACAACAAGATACCGGGGCCAGCCCGGTGGCACAAGCGGTTAAGTACACGTGCTCCGCTGCGGCGGCCCGGGTTTCGCCGGTTTGGATCCCGGGCGTGCACCAACGCACTGCTTGTAGAGCCATGCTGTTGTGGCGTCCCATATAAAGTAGAGGAAGATGGGCACGGATGTTAGCTCAGGGCCAATCTTCCTCAGCAAAAAGAGGAAGATTGGCACCAAAAACAAAAAAAAGAAACAAGATCCCACTATACACCTCTTAGAATGGCCAAAATCCAGAACACCGACAAAACCAAATGCTGATGAGGGTGTGGAGCAAGAGGAACTCTCATCCATTGCTGGTGGGGATGCAATATGGTAAGCCCACTTTGGAAGAGTTTGGCAGTTTCTTACAAAACTAAAAATACTCTTATCATATGATCCAGCAATCACCCTCCTTGGTATTTACCCAAAGGAGCGAAAAACTTGTATCCACACAAAAACCTGCACATGGATGTTTATAGCAGTTTGATTCATAATTGCCAAAACTTAGAAGCAACCAAGATGTCCTTCAGTAGGTGAATGGATAAATAAGCTGGTACATCCATACAATGGGATATTATTCATTCCTAAAAAGAAATGAGCTATCAAGCCATAACAAGATATGGAAGAGGCTTAAATGCAAATTATTAAGTGAAAAAAGCCAAAGGCTTTTGAAAAGACTATATACTGTATGATTCCAACTGTTTGAAATTCGGGAAAAGGCAAAACCATGGAGACAACAAAAAGATCTCTCTTCTTTTTTTTTTTTTTTTGATCCTATGCATCTCTTCCATTTGGCTGTTCCTGAGTTATATCCTTTATAATAAACTGGTAAATGTTAAAAAAAGAAAAAAGGATGGGTGGCTGCGAGAGCTTAGTGGGGAGTGATGAACTGCCAGAACACAGGATTTTGGGGGCAGTGAAACTATTCTGTGTAATATTATAAGGGTGGAAGCATGTCATTATATATTTGTCAAAACTCATAGAATGTACAACACCAATAGTGAACCCTAATGTAAACTACAGGCTTTGGGTGATAATGATGTGTTAACGCAGGTTCACAGATTATAAAAAATGTACCACTCTGGTGGGCGATGTTGATAGTGGGGGAGGCTGTGTGTGTGTGGAGATAGAGGTTATATGCAAACTCTCTGTACTTTCTGCTCAATTTTGCTGTGAATCTAAAACTGCTCTGAAAAATAAAGTCATTTTAAAAACTCTTTAAAATTGTTTCAGCTTTTCTGACTGTGATGTGGCTTTTCACCTTGGATGAATTAGTGCTGTTTTTATTTTTATTGTTATGCTCACTTTTGTTATTACTAATAAAATGCAATGGAAAAAAATGAAAAGCAATTACCCATAACTCTTTCTATCCTAATGTAGCAGGTGTTTTTCATGTTTTCTTATTACTTTCCTGTTGCTATTTGCAAATAGCTTATCTTACCCAGTTGATGTCAAGTATAAATTATAATCCATGGTGGGTTTTTTTTGCCACTTGAAATTGTATTAAAAATAGTCATTTCCTCTTTGTCTTCATAATCATCATTTTTCATAGCTGTATAATATCCTGTTATGTTAATGTACCATAATTTAGTAAGCCTTTCTTTATTATTGAACATTTATTCTGTTATAGATAATGCTGCAGTGAAAATTCTTTGGGCATGTACCTTCTTTCTTCTGTTGAATTACTCCCTTAGGAGAAATTTCCTAATGTGGAATTATAGTAGCAAAAGCCATGAAAATCTTTGTTTTTTGCTGCATATTACGTATTCCTTTCAGAAGTATTAAATTAATCTATACTGACATGAGCAGAATATGAATGCATTGATTTAACTACAACATTTTCCTTGCATCGGATACTATCACCTCTAATGATCATTTATTAGTTATCATGGAAATGTTTTAAACTGATTTAATCATTTTATTAAAAATTTGGCTTTAAAAATAACATCTAGGGGCCGGCCCGGTGGCGCAAGCGGTTGAGTGCGCGCGCTCCGCTGCGGCGGCCCGGGGTTCGCTGGTTCGGATCCCGGGCGCGCACCGACGCACTGCTTGGTAAGCCATGCTGTGGCGGCGTCCCATATAAAGTGGAGGAAGATAGGCACAGATGTTAGCCCAGGGCCGTCTTCCTCAGCAAAAAAGGAGGAGGATTGGCGGGTGTTAGCTCAGGGCTGATCTCCTCACAAAAAAAAAAAAAAAAAAAAAAAAAATAACATCTATATAGGAATGTCAGTATTACCATATTTCCTGGTAGTAATTCTATACTCATCTGTACGTGAATATCAGCCTTACAAAGAAGAAGAAATAAATATTTGAGACAAGTTGACTAATGATTGGCAATTAGCAGCTTGCATGCAAAAGTATTTGGTGTTGGAAGTTTGAAAATAGCTTTCTGAAGTAATCTAAACACTTACCTTGGTAACTGTGTTAAAATAATTGATCTGTTTAGCAGACCTTTTCATAAATATTGCAAACTTTAACACAATCTCTGTTTAATCAGGTAAATTACAAACACAGAAGTTTGAATTTGACATTACTTGACTAAGTGTGCTGGACAAGGGCAGTAGAAGACCTTCAAATTTTCTTAGTCATGGATTTTATTTTTTCACTGTTCCAATGTAGACATGGCTTTGAGAACACAGATTAAACGGACTGGCTCAGCAATGCCAGGATAGATTTAGTATTTAAAGTTCAGTCAAATACCAAAAGGCCCGGAGGTTTTCTTCTGCACTAAAATAGCAAATCCTATTACTTAGAAAATCAGCAGAGAACAGAGTACCTCACCATCTTACCCACAGAACTCCTTGGTGTTTTTCATGGATTGCATTGCCTTTCACAGCGGTTTTGCAGATTAGATGAATCTACAGTCCATTTTTGACTATGCTTGATAATATTGAGTTGATAAAACTCAGTTGGTCAAAGTTAATGTATTTCTACCGATTTGGGCAATTTCCAAATGCATTCTCCAAACAAACACTCATAAACACTGGTCTGGCCTGCACCTTTCCAAAAAATTTATGGATTTCATAATACATTAAATCAGGATTTCCTTTCACTCTCCAAGATTAAGTTGCTGGTTGCCTTAAGGGAACAGCAATTTATAAGTTGTTTTAGATGTTTTTTCTGGACTAAGCAGTATTACATTTCTGTAGAGACGTTGCTCTGAGATTGGTAGGTGAAATTGACCTTCTTGTGGTGTACATAAATGGGAAATTCAGCTATTTTATTTTTCTTAGGTTTACCAATGTCCACAGTGAATATTCGTGTAGGAAAGAATAAATATGTAAAATTGATGAACCTATTTTCCCAGAGAAGTCAGCTCTTTGCATGGATAATTAATACTTACGGATTCAGAAAACTTATTATGATAAGTCATCAGGGAAATAGACTACCTACTGTGTCCCAAGTAATGAGTATATTTTATTAACATGTATTTGACCAGCAGCAACTCTAGAATTAATGATAAAATGATTAACTTAAAACTGAAATGAGTTTTTTATTTCAATTTCATGCACAAAACCACATTTAAAACCCCCCACAATACTATATGGTATTGCAAATCGGAAACTGCTTTGGAGACAGATATATTATGCCAAACAATAAGTGATACCCTTTTGTAGAAGAAATTTTCTTTACTCTTTTAAGTCTTTGATAATACAATTGGACAATTCACTTTAATTTGGCCAAAATACTAGAAAAAAACTTTAAACCTTCGCTAACTATCTATTCATTAATTTATGGTCTTAAAAAAGCCCAGTTTTCATATTTTTCCTTCCCAAATTGTTATAGGAGCTCCATAGTGTTTTTTCATGGAAGCACTGAATAGAGTATTTTGGTCAAACCAATTTATACACACACACATACACACAATTTTTAAATATTTAAATGAGTGGTAATTATTTTGTGATATAAAATTTAGGTGTTTAGTAAGAAAGTTATGCTTTTTTTATTGCCTTTCTAATTTTTTATTACATGCTCTTTCTAATTATTTATTATAGAAAAGAAACAATTACATTCTGAAATTTGTTTGTTAAGCCAGGATTCATAGCAAGTAGAGTGAGTTCTTGATTTTAATGATTCAAGGGGTTCAGTCTCTAGCATAGGGATTTATCTCCCATGTGAACCACATACCCATGTTCATGATCGTGCTGAACATCTTGTCATCAGCCATTCCTGTGTTCTGCTCTGTGGATAATTTTGTAGCTTGGGGAAGCACTTGGGCACAATAAAATATGTAGTATAGAGATCGATGCTCCAGTTCTGTCTCTACTTTGAATAATTTCCTCCTCTTCTTCCTCTTTCTCCTCCTCTTCTTCTTCTTTTTAGTAATCGGGTAACCACAGAGTGGTGATTTAGACTACCTCATTTCAAATCCTTGTGTCTCCATGAACTAATTACTTAAGTTATTTAATATCTCTAAGGCTCAGTTTCATCAACAGTAAAATAGGGATAATAATAATATTACCTATTTCACACTGTTGTTGAAATTTTTAAATGAATTAATGAATGTGATATGTTTAGAGGAGTACCTCAAATATAGTAAGCTTTCTATGAGTGTTACCTATTGTCATTGTCATCATAATTAATAACTTAATTTTACTCAGCTGTAAAATTACATACATATAATACAATTTTCTTTCCGCAAAAAACATAGTGCCTGGCTTACTTCATGGTCTTTTCTTCCTCCCTCCCCTAAACACTGCATTGTAAATGTACTTATAAGAAAGATATTATTTTGGAGTTGGATAGAAAATATTATTCAAGTATGAATCAAAAGATTGAGGTCAGAGATGAAGATATAATAAATCTTTAAAATGTTTTGAGAATTAGCTACAACAATCAAAAGGATGAAAGATTTCCATGTGAGATTAAGCAAATGAGCTAGATCTTAAATATTTAAAAATAAATTCTGAGGGAAGAGATGATCTAAGACAGTGTATTGTGGGTTCCTTCACTAGGGCTGAGTTTCAACCTATCTTCAGACTTTAGATTAACAATCATTACTTTTCTCCATAGGAGTCAGTGAAGTTAAGAAGGACTAGTTAGGCTTTCAAATCAGACAATCCTTGATCAAAGCTGTAATGCCACCTTTGGTGCTCAATAATTGAGTGACTCTGAGCAAATGATTTAATTTCTATGGGCCTTGGATTTTCAAAAGATGAAATATAAATGGCAAATGCTTAATTACATTCACAATAATACTAATACTAAATTATTGGAATGATATATATAAATAATAAATAATATATATAATATAATCATATATATAAAATTGGGGGAGCATATAACCAGGCTTATCTTCCAAATCTAACACATTAATAAATGTGTTATGGAGCACAGTACGAAACCATTAGTTTTCTTTAGCTACTCTGGAATGCCATATTTTACAGCATACATGATAAAACGTTTTTATCTACGGTTTCAAGTCTGAGAGATTGGTAATTGCTTCCTGGAACACTGTACTGACAAAGATTTTTTTTTATTTTATTTATTTATTTATTTATTTTCCCCCCAAAGCCCCTGTAGATAGTTGTATGTCATAGCTGCACATCCATCTAGTTGCTGTATGTGGGATGTGGCCTCAGCATGGCCAGAAACGCGGTGCATCGGTGCGTGGCTGGGATCTAAACCTGGGCCGCCAGCAGCGGAGCGTGCACACTTAACCACTAAGCCACGGGGCCGGCCCACAAAGGTTTTGAAGATGTGTTCAGACTCAATAGGAGAGTGAGCCATAATCAATTATTACTGTCTGCTAACAGATTGGTAGATGAGAATTATCGTCCAGGGATGAAGTATTTGTCATTTTGATCTTAATATCCAGGCCAAATGGCTAAAAAAGAATCAAACAGGTTTAATTTGCTCCATGTAGCTAAATGATCTATTTTTACTGAACATATTTCAGGATAACTTTGATTCCTTATACTGGCATTTCTTATTTGTTATAGAAAATATGGGATTCCATATCAAACCACTGAAAATCAATAGTAAAGGTGAATATAATGGTTTTATTGTGAGTATTTTTAACATAATACATGATAAGAATTCATAAAATAATATATGGTATCATATGATGAGTTCATTTGACTTAGCAGCTCTGAAAAGAAAATCAGTTATCTGGAGAGTAATGAGAAGCCTATTGTCTAGTATGCTTCTCCCAGGATACTGAAATATATACAATTAGAACTAATATAATAATATACTAAGATGAGCTAAAATATAAATAGCTCGAAGTTCAATATTCTCAGGAAATGGGAACAATATCTAACGTTTAAAATATCAAAATTTTAAGAATGCGATTAGAAACTCAGAATGCTAGAATGGAAAAGACCCTTAAGAGTAGTGGTTCACAAAATCCGCTGCATATTAAGCTCTACTAGAAACATTAAAAAAAAAAAAAAGAAGCAAAAGAAGGCAGGCCATACACATGGAGATTCAAATTCAGTTGGTCTGGAGTTATACTCAAGTATCAGATATTTTAAAAGCACACCAGATGACTGTGTAGCCAGTACTGGGCTGACCTGCTGAACCTCCCAATTTGTGGATGGAAAAACAGAGGCCTGCAAAGGGAAATGAATGTATTCATGTTCACGTATTCATTGGTAGAACTAGGCCTAAATTCCATTTTCTGATTGAGACAGTTTCATTTCGCCTATTTTTAAAATATGGAATATATAAATAGCAAGTATTTTTGGCAATTATATACCTAGTAAAATGGGAAATATAAATACAATCATATCTATAATTACATAAAGTTATCCATATCTATAATTACATAAATGTAAATGAATTACTATAATTAACATGCAGATATGAGTGAAAAGGAAAAAAAAATCAAGAAGACCTAAATATGTGCTATTTAGAAGTGATGCACTTAAATACAAAAATACCCAGAGGTTGAAATTAAAAGGATGCAAAAAGAAATATCAAGAAAATAATAAGGATAATATCAGATGATGAAGACAAAATCTACTATCAGAGATAAAGAGAGCTATTTCAAAATGATAAATGAGTTAATTTAACAGAAAAACATAAAAAAATAAATTTTATGGCCCCCAAAACAGAGGTTCAAAACAAGTAAAGTAAAAATTGACAGATATAAAGAGAAAAATAGATAAGCACACAAGCATATTTTAGGATATTAATATCACTCTTTTACTAATTGATAGGACAACCGGACAAAATATCAGTAAAAACCTAGAACATCTTTAACCATCTTGACCAAATTGACATTTATAGAAAACTATGTTTAACAACTGCCAAATGCACATTCTTTGGAAGTGCACAACACGCATTCAACAAGATAGGACATATACTAAGCCATAAAAACAATCTCAATAAATTACAACAGATTGAAATCTGAGAGGGTATATCTGTGATCACAATGGACTTAAATGAAAATTGGTAACAATGATATATCTAGAACCCCCCTCCCAATATTTGGAAATTTAAAAACTTCCAGAAAAACCATGGCATAAGGAGAAATCAAAAAGGTAATGTAAAAAATTTAAAAATGAATGATAATGAAAATATAATATATTAGCATCTATGAGATTCAGCTAAAGCAGTGCTTGGAAGAAAATTTTTATCTTTAAATGCTTAAATTAGAAAGGAAGAAAGACATAAAATTAGTGATCTAAAGCAGGGGTCAGCAGTCTATGGCCTATGGGCCAAATCCTGGTAGGGACTTTTTTTAATACCCCATCAAATAAGAATGGTCTTTAGATTTTTAAATGGATATATTTTAAATAGTCATATATGTAAATATAGAATATCTTCAATATACCTGTCTGTAGAATATCCTCAATCTGCAAAGCTTAAACTATTTACTATTTGGCTCTTTATCAGCAAGTTCACTCACCATGACCTAAAGTTCTATTTTAAGAAGCTAGAAAAAGAAGAGCTAAGTAAACCCAAAGTAGAAAAACAAAAATAATTGTGAAATATAAAACAATAGAGAAAATTAACAAAGCTAAAATTTGGCTCTTTGAAAAGATCAACAAAATCCATAAACCTCTCCTTAGATTGATCAAGAAAAATGAGAAAGTGCATAAATTACCAATATGAGCAATTAAAAAGTGGGTATTAGTAGAGATCCAACAGACATTAAAAGATTAAAAAGGTAGTATGAACAACTTTGTGCTAACAAATTTAACAATTAAGATAAAGTGGATAAATATTTTGTAAAGCATAACTTACCATAACTGATACAAGATGGAATAAAAAAACTGAATGGTTCTATATCTTTTAAAATAATGGGATTTGTTACTAAGGAAAGCACACACACATACACGCATACACACACACAGAAACACACACACAGAGAAAATTCTGGGGCCAGATGGCTTCATTGATGAATTCTTTGAAAGATGTCTCCAGTCTATCTCTCTAGCCACCTCCCTCCATTATTCATGTGCTTCCACCTCATTTTACACATAAGGCTTCTCTTAGAGACTGTTGCTCTCCAACCCTGGCAATTTCCATGCTGTACCCTGAAAGGACACCCAATGTGACTCTATCACTCTCCTTGATCGACTCCTTTTTGCTCCCCTTACCCACATCAACACAGCAGTCTTTCTACTTCTCTACATTACACGTCACAACTTCTTCTGTCCCAACATGGCATGCACCCTGCTCTCTTCATGGAGACCATAATGGTGGAGAGAAGGCCAGAAGGGAAACAGGTTTGCTCATAAGTGAAGATCAAAAAATACGACCTCCCTTAAAGTGATTTTTTTCATATTTAGCTTTATTCTGTGTTTAGTGATAAGATTATAGACTGTATATGTAAAAAACCCATAGGGGCCAGCAGGCAACATAAATGTGAGAATTAAGCCAGATACAAGACCTAAAAATGATAGAGATTCTGGCAGCCTGGAGAGTACATTCTCTACATAGGGATATTTAAAGTTTGCTTTTTGTTTTTGTCTTTTTAGCACAGCAGACTTTGAGTAAGTCTAGTTGGCTATCAATTTGTTGCCTATAATTTAGTCACCTTGTCTAAAGTTTGAGTTGTTCCATTTTATTTATTGAAAAATATGCAAGTGTGCTAATTTCCAAGAGGAGATAAAAAGTCACTGATTCTACATCAGACAAAACTTAGGGAAGCAACTGGCCAAAAGCACAAGTGAAAAGTTAAAGAATGAGAAAGTTAAAGATGTATATCAAAACACAGACTATTCGAGTATGTATTACTGAGCATTTGTTTAACTTTTGACAAGTAACAAAACACAGGGCCACCAGATGCAACATTTCTTAATCTTGACAGCAACTCTGAACTAGGCAAGGTCATATTTATTAATCTATTTTTTTATATCCTATTTTCTTATAAAAAGGATTTAGAATGGCCAAGTTTGAGTACCAAATAAAGCAAGGTAAAAATACGTAAGCAACAGATAAGACTTAAGGCTTGGAAATAAAATAGATTTGAAGATGAAGTGAGTGCCCAGGGTCTATACCATAAATTCAAACACATTTCCTAAAGATAGACATTAATTTGGCTCTAAACTAATGAGCCACTATTAATGCTATAACTCGTAGTGCCCATAATATGAAAATCCATCTGGATGTTTAGGATGAATCTGTTTCTGGAAAAGAAACCAGAAATGAATTTCTCTTATGGTTCCTCACAGAGGGCATATGGGTAATCCGATGAAAAGTGTTCTCAATAACAAGTGATCAGCACATGTTGTGATAATATAATAGGTTATTTTTATGAAGTTCCTCCAATATAAACTGATGTCACAAAGTAAGAACACTTTTAAGAGGGGTCTGAGAGGAGGTAACACACCCCTATTTGGCAGAGGTAGAAATGGAAAGGCCAGAATAGGCTCTCGAAAAAAGAGGGAACTTAGCTGAGGCTTTAATAATAAGCACATTTAATTGCTATATTATATGTAATCTGCATAAATTTTTTCCGAGTTATCCATTATAACCCACATTTTTCAGTTGATAAAAACTGTATTAGAGATGACATTACTTGACCATAATGATACATGTAATTAGTGAGAGAGCCAAAAGCAGTCTAGCTGGATCCAAAGCACAAATTTTTTCTATTACATCTTGACCATTAGGTAGATAAGGAGGCAGAAACAATTAACCAGATGAAGAATTTTGCAGCTATTTTTTTTAAATAACTATGATTTGAATTCCCGAGGATGAGGCATTAATGAATCATGAGCTGTTTCATTGTACAAAGATCTCAATTATAAAGTATTAAAACAATTCTAAAATTGTTTATTTTCATTTTTAGCAGTAACTTTCAGAGCGTTTATATCGCTATAAATATATATTCCTGTAAATCACGTTCAGTGACCACTACTAGTCAGGAGGAAGATATTGCACTGAAGCTAATTGCTGTCTTGAGATCTTACAGAAGTTAATAATGTTGCAGCCTAATAGTCTTAAAGATGAAAGTTTTGCCATCTTACAGCCTAAGGGTATCAGAAGTAATGTATGATACACCAGCTTTATTAATACTTTTTAAAAAAAATTTAGGATCAAAAAACCCCACGCAAAAGGGTTCTGGCATTTGAAAGCAACTAGGCTCTTATACATTATTAATTCATATAAGAAAAACAGCTATGAAGGCAAAGGCCAGACACTTATACACAGGCTATAAATATGGATGAATAATTCATTTTTCTATTAATTTTGAATTTATAGCCTAATGGTTGAGCTCTATTTTTTCTTTTCCTAGAAGGGCATGCACCAAGCAAAATACTGCACTGCCAACAGTCAAGACATAAAGCACTGCAATAAGCAAAACAGATTTACTATATACATATTTATCTTATTTGAATGATCCACTATTCATAGAACCCACCCTTTTGACTCAGTAGAAGGTTCAGGAAAATCATATCTTTTCTAGAGATAATCTTAAGTATGGAGGAGGCATTTGCCTCCATTAGGCAATATGTGATTTGAGAGCTGCCAGAAGGCCCCTGTGCCTCCAAAATATTGTCATCTTTAACATGTTACTAAGTCTGTAATTCAGGGCATTTTCTTCTGATATTCCTTATTACAATTCAAGTGTATTTTCCTGTCTCTCAACTTCTCACTCGAAGACAGATGACAAAACTTATGGTCAAAACTTGGAATTTCTTCACTATACTAGGAGGTCCTTGACTGTCTCTTCTGAGATTACCTAATTTTGAGACTCTGAGAGGGGCTCATTCAAATCAAAAGGTAATTCCTTAACAAATATTTACTGACCAGTTGCTGTAATCTGGAATAAAGAGGCCAATCGATTGGGTGCTACCTCTGTTGCTCATTGGGTGTGTGCTTGCACCAAACATAGAAACGAGGGCATCATACACACTCAGCTTGCCTAAAGCAGATTACACATCACCCGTGAAGAATTGCCTAACACACACAAAAACAACAATTTACCTCCCAGCTGCACAGATGATCCACGCATTTAAATCCATCTTTCCTCAACAACTTTCATGTACTTTTGGTGCTCGGTATCTAGGTTATATTCATATTGCAATATCATTCTGATCCTGGATCTTCATGATACAACTTGAGTAACGTGGCACAGTGGACAGTAGGAATATTTCTGGAATCCATTCCTACACCAGACAGCTAGTAATACCTTAACTATAATCAGAAGAGGCTCTGAATTACATATATATACCAACAAACCCAAAACTAAACATATCTCTGATTCAACTTCCTTTTAAACCAAACTCTAAAAATTTTCTGGTTATTCCATAGATAAGGAGGTTAGAATGGAAAGAAATGGCACTCAGATTGGAATTCTTATCTGTGGGCATAAGCAGATTAGAATATCCTGCTTTTGCGAACTTTACAAAAAATATGTGATGGTATGAACCCAATGCTAGGGCTCCTCTAAGGACCCCTTTATTTGAGGAGACCTGAGATTTAAGCTTCATTAACTCTTTGGTAAATAGACCCCTGTGTCCTGTGATAACATTTCAGATAAAGGAAAGTCAGAAAAGTTCGATGCCGTATCCATCGGATGAACAATTCAGCAAGGACAAAGGCATATCTGCAGTTTTCAAATAAGAATCCCAAATTATTATAAAGGGTGCCAGATACTAAAAAGCCAATTAGTATGATGGCAGTGATAATGAAAGCTCTTAATGAAATCCATGGAATGGAAAGCTACATGTCTTTTCTCAAAAGTATAACTACACTAGAAATCATTAAATTTCTTAAATCAATTTAGTTCATTTAATATCTAATTCTACTTCAGTAAAGTCTCTTTTCAAAAACATAAAGCCTTTCAAGGGATGATTTACACTATTATTAAATAATGTAAGTATCAGCTTAAGCTTTATATGGCCGTCTTTCACACCCTTTTTATAGGGCAGTTTTATCTATGCTTCTTAATCCCTTAAGCAAAAGCAACTTTTAAAATGATTTCAGTTAATTATTTAATAAGATGTTTAAAATGCTTCTCAAGGATATTGTCTTTTCCATAGTTTCATTGTGTCAATGTGTAATCACTACTGAAATTATCTCTAATTCCAAAGCTACTGTATATTCATGAGGTTGACTTTTTGTCTAGGAGGATTAGTGAATAAAAGAATCAGTGAATTAGAGGTTAGGAAGGGACTTGTAAAGTTCATTAACCATACACTATTCTGCCTTTAGTCATATATCACATGATCCCAGATAAAATCCATATTAATTTTAACCACCTGAAAAGAGGGCTCCATTTCCCTTCTTATTTCCTATATTGCTTTTTATTATGCTCCTACTATGTGCCAGTGACTACAGTTATCAAAAATGAACAGGACTCTCTTAGGTTATCAAATCATTGTGAGAAGAACCATCTTTTATTCACTACTGCATTCCTGAGCTTAGCATAGGTTCTGATAATCAAATACTCATCTCACATATGGTTGGAGTAAGACAGTTATATAGAAGCTGGTTTTAGAATAACTAGATAGAGACTTTGTTTAGTAAAATACCTTGATGGCAATTGTGACAGTAGCATGATAGTTCCAAGGATATAGCCAGGTGGGAGCCAAAGAGCTATATGAGCAAAAATTTTGGGGAGTGGAGGGTGCTTAAACTAGGGAGGAAAAATAATGAAATCAAGGAAGAGAGGACACCCAACATTAAGGCAGGAGACTGGACCTAACTGGAAGGAATGACTGGTGGAATTTCCGTGGAGGTAGTGGGAATGGTCCAGGAACTCTGAAGAATTCATTTCATAAACTATTCATGTATTAACATTGTGATAAGGCCATATACTATTACTTTCTCCAACTGTTTAGTGGAGTGACTACACATAGACTTGACACAGTATATTTTGGGGAGTAAAGTTGAAGGAGCCATGTCTAGTAGAGTTTAGTGCTGCAACTGGGCAGCATGCATGGGAGGAGGAAGGAAGAAAAGAGATGGAGAACTTAGGCAAAAGAGAAAATCAGAACAAGAGGTGCTAAGAAGAGAGAAAAGCTCCTCCCTTGCCCCAAAAATCCTTCAAAGGGGATGCTCACTTTCCCTTTTCATGTAGGGTAGAGTTTGAACCAATTTTATCCAAAGTCATGAGGACAAGTTGATTCCAATAAGCTGGAGGATTTGGGGATATTCCACATGTTGAAATGGGGTTAGAAATGTTTAGAATTAATTGAACTGAGGACATTGTTTCTGCTTTGAAACAGCTTAAACGCTAGTGATTAAGAGATATCCACAGGGCAGTTTAATAAATTCTGCAATAGGGGTGTGATCAATTTGCAGTGCCAGCACAGACAGAACGGGTGTTACTTTCCATATTGGGGAGAGACATCCGGAAGACTGTGCAGAGGAAGTAACACAGATCTGAAGGATAATCCAGAATTTTTTAGGAGGAAAGTGGGGAAAGGCATTATGGAGATAAGAAATAGAGAGTGCAAATCATGGAAATATAAAAGGTGCATTGAGGAACTAAAAGCAGAGAAAAGACTATAAAGGAGGACAGGGCCCAGCTTGGAAAGGGCTGGATATGCCATTCTGAGATGGCAGGAAACTGATCCTATATAAATGAGGGAATTTAATTAGAGTTTTGTTTTTGTTTTTTTAACCACGGAAGTGACATATATCTCATTATCTATCTGTTTTGTTTCACTAACATGTTTTTAAGACTTCCCTTAGGAAAAAACAAAGCAAAACACTTAGAATATCAGATGACATCAAGTAAGAAGGTGATGATTCTGGAGAGATGACTAATTACAACTGTCTGCCCTCAGCTGGAAAAATGAAATTCCTCTTCTTTCCATTTCTTGATTTTTTTTCCAGAAAAGGCATGGGATGTATCTTTTGCAATGCATCTTGTAATCTGACCCAATTTTCACATTTCTTTTCAGGGTTTGCCTGTTTTATATCAATGTTTCATTCACAAAAAGACACAATGACAGATTATTTTCACTTGTCCATCCATTCTTGGAGCTGCAAGGCTGATCTGTATTCTACTTGCTGCTCTAGTAAATGAACTCAAGATGCAGTGAAACAGCATATGTGGAGAATGTTACAGGAAATCTATAATGCTGATAAAACCTAAGATTTAGCAGAAATCAGACAATTGAGAGTTTTTATTTTGTTATTATTTTTCCTTGCAAAACTTATTTACTGTAAAACTAGGACAGACCTCAAACAAAGTGAATTAAATGATGCAAGAACAAAATGGATGAAATGATGCAAGAAATTTTATTGAATTTTGTCTAGCTAGCCAGGTTAAAAATATACTTTTTTGTTCTTCTAGGAAGTGATTCTGAGACACACTTGAAGGAGTGTACACATTCTTAATATTTTCTTTCAACTATTAAATCACAGATTTTTTTCTGTGGGTACAAAATCAAATTCATTCTTCATGATCCTTCTCCATCACCACCTCTTCTGTGAAGCCCTACCTGATTCTATTCTGCTCCACGTAGTTCCATATTGCTGACCAGGTAACCTAGCTTTTATCGAAATGACAGAAATTCTAGGAATTTTTATTAGAAGCTGAAAAGCCTTCTGGGAGACAACTCATCCTAAGGTAAGAGAGAGTGAAGGCATAGAAATTTGGTCTGAGGCATTGGGCCAGTCTCGGATGGGGGAAAACAAGAGTGCATGATTCTGAATATGTCACAGCTTGCATGGATTCATAATTGAAACCTAAGGTGAGGAGGATTAAAATACCTGAGAGAGAACATTTAGGGGAAAAAAAAAGTAACTGGAAAATGAGAGCCTAGTGTTTAACAGCATTGATACTAAGGTCTCAACAATGAAAAAAGTTCGAGAGATAAAGCCCATAGTTAGATGTTAGTGTCTTCTACATCCAGCAACAAAGGAACAAGGCGCCCAGAGCTGACACTGACAGGCAGCAATGCCTCCTTCTGACATTAGCAGACACATGGAACCCTTTGCATATTTCCCTTCCTTCCTTCCTTCCTTCCTTCCTTGTCTCCTTCCTTCCTTTCTTCCCTCCTCTCTGTCTTCCTGTCTGTCTTTCTTTCTTCTTTCCTGATGAAAGTAACAGAAACCCAATTTGAATTATCATAGGAAAGTTAATCAAGGTATCAGTGAAGGATTAAGTAACTGGAGGAAAAGTAGAAGTGAAATTGGACATTGGGTACAACACTTGCCAAGGAAATTAATGAGACCGGAGATCTCTCTAGACCTAACTTCTGTCCTCCTCTTTCTCTATTATGATATCATTCCCTCCTGCTACAAATTTGGGAGTCTTCCACATGGCAGATAATATGCTGTTGAAATCTTTAAGGCCTCATCACCTATTGCTCAGCAAAAGCTAAGCCTTGCTTAATCTAGTGTCGAGTTGTAAAATTCAAGTAGAGGGTTAATTTGAGTTAGGTACCCAGCACCAAGCTAATTATGTAGATGGAGGGTGGGGGGTGGGGAGATAGGGATGCTTTTAAGAATATGTAACCTTTCAAAACTCATGGTTAGCTCTAGGGGAGGAGCATTACTTTGCAGAAGAGAGACAATGTTTCCAAAATAAGAAGAAAGAATTGATGGACAGACACAAGAATTGCTAGAGAGAGCACATAGCAGGCTGTGGCATCTTTGACATCAACACAGATGCTCTTAACCTCTGTCATTGGCTGCCTCAGAACAAACATCTAAAACTTTTGTTGGTATTGGCATCAGTGGGTGCCAGCAGACATCAATAACAGGGCTAGTGCTTTTTGAATCATTATTGACAGGGCATAGCACCATAGCGAGCTAGAGCAGAGGAGGAAAACAGTTCGCGCTATTGTAGTAAACAAGAAGATTACCGGGAACTCCTTGGACCACAGGGGAAGTATTTGAATGTGGATTAGATTCCTATAGAGCAGATGAAGCCAGAGAAATAGTTTTGGTAAGATGCCCCTATTTATACTTAGGTTGCTATGGCCTGGGAAATATGGACTTCGTATATTTATAGGCTATATGACAGTCTCCTCTACCAGATGTGGATCCTAGCACCATGCATAGATGTTCCATAAAGGGAATAGAGTGCGAATTGTGGTATGGATTACACCCACCTCAAATTTCTTACATATCCATCTTCTGCAAATGTCTTTTAAAAGTAGTTTATTCACTTGTAGAATGAAATTATGGATTGAGTCAATTCAAAAGGTGAGTGAATAGCAACACAGGAATAGTGACTGGAGGAATTGGTAGCTAATTATGGGTGTCTGAAGGGTCATAAAATTCTCATGCACAAATCTATTACCTATGATGCTAGTGGGAGAAAGCACTATAGCAGGGAATAAAGGTGGAATCAGCGCTTGAGGTTTAAGAAGTTTATGTCCATGAGTTCAGTCTTACCATGACCCAATTTGGAGGCTGGGCCATTGGACTGGACATTGTCTTGGAAAGGTAAGTGTCTGCACAAGGCAGAGCATGTAGTCCTAGACAGGGGAACTAGAGTACTAGGCAGTATTTAGCTGGAAGTTATTCAGCTTAGAGTACTTGGCTGGAAATTAGGAGGAAGGACTAGAGCAGAACTTTAGCCTTATAATTAAAGCAACAAAAGGAAAAGGAGACAGCTTTGATTTAGAGGGCAAATAGGATCTCAGGGGTTACCTGTGGGGACATTCATCCTGAATTTCCTTGTTAGTGAAAATACCTCAAAAAAGAACAATGTGGTAAGCCAGTACCCTTGGCTAACACATTGGATTCTGACTCCTTGGGTGTTAGATCTAAGCCATAGACCTGGAAGGGGATGTTGAGAGATTGAGGATATTGATCTACTTCTTGCATATGTCAGGATTAGCACAGATATTGCAACAGAAAAGAGTTTGCAGTTTCCAAGTGGGGACACCAGTAGACTAAGCTATGAAGACCTAATACAGATGCAGAGAAAAACAAGGCAAGATTGACAGATAACCTTTTGAATTGAAAGGAAGCTGTCATTTAATGCTGTACTCCTCGTCGTAAATTTTTAATTGCTTAACTGGAATGAATTAAAACATTGCTCAACAACCATTGAATGTGATTGGATTTTAGAAGATGAACATTATCTAATTTTGTAGGAATATATGTGCACGCCGTTTGAAGAGATGAGTTTTGACCTGTGAATCTTTTATCTCTGTATATTAATAACTTTATCTTTCCACCAGGGTTATGAAATACCTGTAGGACAGGTACCCTGACCAATTCTTCTTCTAAATCTCCTTCAGAATGTAGACTATTTGCATTTGGTTCTAGGAGATCATAATTTATTTTCTCCTTAGAGTAACAGGTTGCTGGTTTTTTACTGCAGGGTTGTCCTGGAAGCATGCAACCAGAAGCATTTAGAAACATGTGGTGCCCTTTGTGGGCAGCTCCCCTTGGTATGGTGCAAGAGCTGTATTCAATCAAGCTGTCAGAACAATGACAGCTGTGAGAAAGGACCCATAAAGCTATTCATCAAGCTCTGAAACAGCTAGCACTTTACTTGTCTAGAGTTATTTACTAGTGGTTGATGATGACACAGTTGAGTGAGGCAGAGGATTAAGAGGCATCTTGGCTCTCTATCTTAGTGAGAAGGTCATTGTGAAAGGTAGAATTTTAAGGTCTTTAGTATATCCAAGTCTAACCTTTTATTAATATGGTAAAACACCAATAAAATGGAGAAAAGCATTTTTAGAAGGAGCGTAGGCTCTGATGTTATAAAAACTTGGATCCTATATAAGTTAGGGTTCAATCAGAAAAGCAGAACCACCAGAATCTATAAATCATTACAACACTATGAGAAGAACTGATAGAAGCACATCTTAAACTCTGCTACTAATTAGATGTTCATCTTTGAGTAAAGAACTTAAAATCTCCATTCTGAGTAACCATGTGTAAATACTGAGATATGGCAAGGTATTTTTCTTTTTTAATGTTTCTTTTCTGTTTTAACTATATATGTTTGTCTGTGTATTATTAACTTCATCTTTCCACCAGAGTCGTGAAATCCCTGTGGGTCAGGTCCCCTGACCAATGCTTCTTCTAAATCTCCTTCAGAATGTAGAATATTCAGCACAAACTAGCTATCTACTAAAAAAGAGATTCTTGAATAGAGATTTATAAAAGAATAATTGATGGATAAATCACCTCTCAGATAGCTTATTGTGTCATTATTACGTAGACATTTAGTAAATAGTATTTGATTAGATATAATGATTTTTAAATATGTTCTAAATGACTATAGTGTAGGTATCTGGGAGAATCTTTCTTCTGTTGGCATGTTTTAAGCCAAAAATCTATTATACCTGGAAACTTGAGTTTAAGTCCAAGTCAGTTTGAATTTCTTTTTTTCTTTTAATATATGAATCTATGACCTAAGCTCCTAAGAGTTTTAATTAAAAAAAAAATCTATCATATCCTTCAAATTTGGTTTCAGCTAGTGAGAATAAAATATTGTGTACTTCTTTTAGCTGATAGCCATCTGCTACAGAAACATTCAAATGTCAGCTCATCAGAATTTAAAAGGACTTCCTGAACAGAAGTTCACTGAAATTTGAGAACTTTAATGAAACTTCTGTTGCCAAATGATGCTGTCTTGGCTTTAGGCTAATCCCCAAAACACACCTACAAATCCATCTCCCAAAATGTCTGCAGCAGAGAAGGAGCTGGACCAATTTTACAATTTTTATGGCAAAGGTTAAAATAAGTAATTTCCACAACAGCTGTCGACATACAGTCTGTCTTTGGAGGCTGCTTTCTCTAGAGAATTTTATTTCTTCAAATGTCATAATTAGAATTTCATCTCCAGTGACTACTCAAGGAAATCTGGCAGCAGGAGGCAGCATGGGTCACATTATAATTACCAATGCATCTTTCCCATCTGAAGGGCGAGGAGCTTGTTGCTAGTCATGTCACAGGAACCCCTATGCACCATGAATAATTAAATGCACTTTTCAGTGGATAGCAGGTCTTTCCTTAAAATTCAGCAAGATTTATCAAAGTATTGTCAAATTAGTCAACAGAAACCTCATTAAATTGGAGTCAAGAGGCCAAAAGGGGGAGCTCTCGTGCCCTATGTCGATAGCAGAGGCCAACAGAAAGAAGAAAGGCTTCCTCTTCTTGACCGGCAAGAAGGTCAGCCTATGAGAGACTGCCAAAACTCAGCCAACGAAAGGCCACTACACCTCAAACTCTTCCTTTATTATAGCCCTCCCAATGTCCTCTTCCTCTCTACAAAGGAGTTTCTCCTCCTCTGCTGCTGGGGAGGCATGCTATGGCTACAGACCCCAGATTGCAATTCTTTCCTAACCCTGAATAAAGGCATTTTTGCTGGAGAAATAACTGGCTGTCTATTTGTTTAAGGTCAACATTTTGGTGGCCCATACAGGGATCCAGAGAAGGCCCCCAACAACTCTGAGGCTGGTGAGCAAACAGGGGTGGTACCCACAGCAGAGCCCATCAAGCTCGCTGCTTTTCCCTGACCCTGGAGTTTGAGAGTAAGTCTTTTCCCTTGGATCCAAGCTTCTACCCTCTGCATTTGAGGCTCTCCAGGCTTTATTTGAGATCTGTTTTAAGGTTTCATTCTTTTCTGTTTAGTGTCCTCTTTGTCTGCAAGTACTCAGGTCTGTCTCAAGTACTTTAGCCTGACTCTTTGAATCAGGCTGTTCCTTTGAACTGCGCTAGCCTTTGGTCCAATTCCTTTTGGAGCCAAACTGTTCCTACTTGGAACTGTGTTAGCCTTTGGTCTGACTTTTGGACTATTCACTGGAACTGTACTGGTCCAGCCTTTGGCCTGACTCCCTTGGGAGCAGACTGTCCCTTGGAACTGCGTTGATCAACTTTCAGTCCCATTCCCTTGGGAACTAGGCTGTTCTTTGGAACTGCATTGATTCATCATTTGGTCGACCTTAATAAAATGTAACGTTCCACTGGGACTGGCTAGTATTAAGCCTGCAGGCTGTTTGAGCTGTTCAAGCTGTTTGAGTTGCAAGCTGTTCAAGCTATTTGAGTTGTTTAGGCTCTTTGAGTATTATTCCTTTCCTCTAGAGAAAAACTTCTAAGAAATGGGATCCCATTACCTAAATATTTTGAGGGCGCTCTCCCTACAAGGATCCTGGCTAATTTTATGTTTAAAAACTGAGGTCCTTCCTCATGAGCACTTCTAACTAAATAAACTGATTTAACCAAAAGTAATTTAGAATATCAGTGGCCATTATGGAGAACTTTTTTTTTTTTTTTTTGGTGAGGGAGATTGGCTCTGAGCTAACATCTCTGCCCATCTTCCTCTATTTTTCTATGTGGGACACCCCCACAGCATGGCTTGATGAGCAGTGCGTCGGTCCATGCCTGAGATTCAAACCTGCGGACCTTGGGCTGCCAAAGTAGAGCAAGCGAACTCGACCACTATGCCACCGGGCCAGCCCCTATGGAGAACTATTCAATTACCCAAACTTACTTTTCTTAAAACCAAATTGGACAATCATAGCCCTGTAATTTCCAAAACTGAATGGAACACCTATTTCAATTGGTATTTTGAGGCTTCCAAACATTATCAGGAGTCTAAAATTGCCTCTTTGCAAAATAAAATTTTAAGCTTAACTGAGGCAAACAATTGATTAAAGAAAAATAAAATGGCTTCTGAAACCTCATGTTCCTCTTCCTTGATTTCTTTGTCTTAGGCTCCACCTCAGGTGCCATCATCTTCCTCTTCCCTAGCTCCTCGTGCTCAGGTCCCACCTCCAGCGACATCTTCCTCCTTCCCTTCTATACCACCTACATCTCCTCTATACCCTCAGTTACCCCAAACTAACGCTCTCACCAAACTTCCCCTTTACCCTGAACCTCTCCCCACTCCCTCTTCCTTTGAACCTATCAAATCTTGTCCCTTTAAAATTAAACCTCTGAAGATCCAAAGGCTAAACTTTGATTTCTTATACTCCCTGGAATAAAGCTGAACTGTGAGCCATAGTCAAATATTTTCCCTAAGTAACCGAAGATCCTCACAGATTTGCTGATGAATTTAATATTGTCATTCAAACTTTTGAGCCTGGTTTATCTGACTTATATCAGCTAGTTCATATGCTTGTCAGTGAAGGCTAGGCCCAGTATTGGATAAAAACTGCTAATTGGGAGAATTCTGAAAGGTCTCTAGAATTACAATCAGGAGACCAACCTGCAGACCTGTTGTATGATCAGGCTTGGACAATCGCTAGATAACTTCACCAGGCAATTCCTAGGGCTTTCACAAAGCCTGTTGATTGGAACAGAATTCAGGCTCGTGCACAAAAACCTGGTGAACCTGTTCACAACTGTTACAATTCAGATTGTTTTTAAAGAAGATTCTGGTCTGCCTTCAGACATTGATTCCATCCCGGTAGCTTTTAACTCTATTAATGGACTGAACAGAGACCTTTCCCTGCTAGTAAAAAGGACTAGGATGGAATGGGAAACTATATTCATCCAGATTTAGTTAACCTGGCAAACCAACTCTCTCACACTCTAGATGAGTCACCTAAAAGAAAAACCGCTACAGTTCTTAGTCTTCAACTCCAGCAAATGAAGGCCCCTAAATGATACCAAAATCTCCTAGTTTCTGTTATGATTTCAAAGAGCCAGGACATTGGAAAAGAGATTGTTATCCATTTAAGTGCTTCAAGTGCCTTCAGCCCTCTAACCAGCCTTTCCAGTGTCCTCTAAATTCTCAATGATGGGGCTTCAAGGAACTGCAGGGGCTCTTCCCCATCCTCCCTCTTAATCAGCTTGGAGAAACATTTCTCCAGACTGGAGATGAATCTCTTTCTGTCCTGCCGGCAGAGCCACACTCTTGGTGCTCAACCCTACTACTATAAAGCAGCCCCTGCCTTGAAGTAGTCAAACAGTTCAAATAGTGGGGATTTCTAATAAATTTCAAAAGTTTCCTGTCTCTGAACCTATTCCCTTTTGTTTAGGCCCTTTGAAAGACACACCCTTTCTCCTTAGTTCCTTCACTCCTATTCATTTATTAGGCCAAGACTTCTTAGAAAAGTATCATGCCTGAATATCTTTCTCCCCAAAGGGGAAAATAATTCTAGAGTTTGACAGTAGCCATCAAAACAGCCAACCAGGTGAATTAAATGACCTTTTGATGTCTTTTATTTACTCCATCTCTGAGGTACCAGAGTTGATTCTGGAAACATGGATCATTTGTCCCTATTAAATCAGCTACCACACTCCTTATGGGAAAATCTCCAACTGATATTGGTAAAATTCACAGCACACCTCCAGGCCAGATTCAAATAGATTCTTCAAAACCTCCCCCAAGAATTAATCAACACCTGATAAGTAAAGAAGCCCTTCAAGGTATAAAGCCCATAATTGAGGATTACAAGGCTCAAGGTCTCATCATCCCTTCTACTAGATCCTGTAATTCTCCTCTTTACCTGTGAGAAAACCCAAGGGCCGAGGGTGGAGGTTTGTCCAGGACTTCCAAGAAATAAACAACATTGTTATCCTTCAACACTCTGCTGTTCCTAACCCTCATACACTACTAACATCCATTCCCACTGAAAGCAAATTCTTTACGGTAATTGATTTATGAAGTGCATTCATTAGCATTCCAGTTTACGATGCTAGTCAATACCTTTTTACCTTCACTTGGGAAGGAAAACAATTCACCTGGACAGTAATGCCTCAGGGTTTTACTGAGAGCCCTTCCTATTTCTCCCAAATTCTGAAGGCTGATCTGGTTGATATAAAGTTCCCTAGGGGTTCTACTTTGTTGGAATATATGTATGATTTGCTTCTTTGCTCTCCCTCTCAAGTCTCCTCACGGGAAGACAGCATCCACTTGCTAAAGCTTGTAGCCTTAAAGGGACATTAGGCCTTCAAGGAGAAATTGCATTTTTCCCAAACCCCGGTTCGATATTTAGGGCATCTAATATCAGAACAAGGACTATACCTAGATCCAGATAGGCTTCATGGTGTTCTAAGTTTCCCCAAACCCAAAACTAAGTGCCAACTGTGAAATTTTCTTGGGGTGGTTGGTTATTGCTGAAACTGAATTCCAAATTTCTCTCTTATAGCTAAACCTCTATATGTTTTACTAAAGAACAACAACCCTGACCCAATTTTATGAGAAGAACCGAACGACATAGCCTTTAAAGCCTTAAAAGAGAGTTTGATGAACCCACCTGCCCTTGGACATCCCAAGTATCAGATTTCCTTTTCCTTTTTGTATATAAAAAGGAAGGGAATGCCCTTGGGGTATTCACCCCCAACCATGGGGACCACCATCACCCCATAGGATCTTATAACCAGCACCTGGACCCTGTGGCATGGGGATAACCTCCTTGCCTCAGAGCCAATACTGCTACTGCCTTTTTGGTTAAGTCCACTGAAAAAATCATTGTGGGATCCCCTTTAACCACTTTTGTACCTCATGGAGTGGAAGACCCCCTGAATTCTCATCATACTGAACATTTTTCAGTCAGCCGCCTGACCTCCTATGAAATCCTTTTGTTAACTGCTCCTCACATAACTCTTTTACATTGAAATAACCTTAACCCTGCTACTCTTCTCCCCTCCATTACCGACAAAGTCCCTCATGACTGCTTAACACTGACAGATTACCTCCTAACTCCTCGTGATGATCTGCAGGAAACTCCTTTAGGTAAGGCTGACTTCTCATGGTTTACTGATAGTTGTCATTTAAAAGGTGACATCTGTGCCCATCTTCCTCTATTTTGTATGTGGGATGCCGTCACAGCATGGCTTGGTGAGTGGTGCGTAGGTCCACACCCAGGATTCGAACCTGCAAACCCTAGGCTACTGAAGCAGAGCATGTGAACTTAACCACTATGCCACTGGGCCGCCCCCATGGAATGTTTTGGAAGCAATGTGGCTTCCTTGCTTCCAGCAGAAATAAAATTTTAAATCATTCCTATGTTTAGGAATTACTGGATGCTATAATTTTACCTACTGCTTTAGCTATTATTAAGATCCTAGGGCATTCTAAACTTGACTCTCTGGAAGCCAGAGGAAATCTTCTTGCCAATATTTCCACAAGGAATGCAACCTTTAAATGAACCAACAGCAGCCAAGCCTCTGTCATGGTCCAAAGTGTTATTTCCCCAATGATAACTTAGAAAAACTGACTAGAGAAGCCTAACAATTGGCCTTAGACAAGGAAAAACACTAGTGGAAATTCAACAACTGTTGGTTTACTAAAAAGAGAAAGCTCTGGTTCAGACCAAATAACAACCCAGTCCTACTGGAGACTCTAAAATTCCCACTCGTAACCACTGTACATGCATTAAACCAATGGTTTACTGACAAAATGATAGCATTCACGAATCAATATTGGTGAGGAAATATTAACAAAGCTGCAAAAAGTACCTACCTCACTTGTCCCACTCATCCAAAATACAATTCAGGGAAGCCTGCTCATACCACTCCTGGACATTTTAAACTGCCTAATAGACCATTTGAGGTTTGGAAAATAGACATCATACAACTTCTCCCACATCATGGATATAAATATGTTTTAGTCATGGTTTGTACGTTTTCTCACTGGACCAAAGACTTTCCTTTTGGAAAGTATTATCCCTACCTGGGGAACTCCTCTTGAATTTCATAGTGATGGAGGAAGACAGTTTACTGGTCAGGTACTCAGACAAGTCTGCAGTATTTGGCCAGTTTTACAACACTTTCACTGTGCTTACCACCCTCAATCCTCTGGTTTAGTCGAATGCACCATCAGCGTTGTTAAGACTCAATTGGCAAAATTTGTAGAGACCCTCCAAATACCTTGGCCAAAAGCATTGCCGTTGGTCCCTCTAAATCTCAGATTCACCCCCTTTGAGATAGTCACAGGATGCCCAGTGCACTTGACTCCTGCCTCTTTTGACTCACAGCTGATAAAAGGAGGTATACTATAATATTGCGAAGGCCTAATTACTTCTATTAAAAATAATCGTGTTTTTTAGAGTGATCTTTTCACAGTGTGCTCCAGGGAGATAAAGACCTTAAACATCACATCTTGCAACCTGGAGATTTCATCTATTGGAAAAGACACCTCCAGAAGGATTCTCTTCAACCTCAATGGAAAGGCTCCTATCAGATACTGTTAACTAACCCTTGTGCCACAAAACTCCAGGGAATAGACCCTTGGACTCATGTGACACACCTAAAGAAAGCACCAAACCCTGACTGGACTTGCACACCATCTGGTGACCTGAAAGTAAAGATTTCTCAGAATTGAAGCAGATGACAACCGACGAGACAGCTTTCCCAAGATGTCTGCACCGGACCTGTTGGAAGTTTGTCTGCCAAACCTTTGATGATGACATAAGGCTTCCGAACATCTCTAATGCCTATGATCTTGATAACATACAGAATTTAGAAAAGAAAAATGCCTGAGAATTCTCCCTTCTACTCCTTCTTATAACTCGAATGTGGCCTCAATAGGTTTCCAATCTATGCACTTTCCCTCCAACATGTGACACAGTACCGAGGAAAGGTCTTTCTTTTCATCAAGGGACAAAAGGCTGCCAAAACCAAAAAAATCTGACTCTCGATCAGCAATACTTTCAGAGAAATATCTTGATCAAAAGGAGGAAATGTCAAATTAATAAACAGAAATCTCATTAAATTGGAGTTGGGAGGCCAAAAGGGAGAGTTCTCACGCCCTACATCAATAGTCAATAATAGAGCCCAACAAGAAGAATAAAGACTTTCTCTTCTTGACCGGCAAGATGCTCAGCCTATGAGAGACTGTCACAACTCGGCCAATGAAAAACCACTACACCTTGAGTTCTTTGTTTACAATAGCCCTCCCAACTTCCTGTTTCCTTCTACAAAACAATTTCTCCTCCTGTACTGCTGGGGACTCACAAATCGCTTACATGGTTGCAGACCCTGAATTGCAACTCCTTGCTAATACCAAATAAATGCATTTTTGCTGGAGAAATAACTGGTTGTCTTTTGTTTAAGCCAACAGCATTAACAAACTTCTCTGCCCTATCAAAAACTGATCCACTGCAAAGAAGTAGATTTCCAGGCAATTAGAGCAGTGAGTTGTGTTTATGTACTCACATTATCTATGACGGATGTGTATCAACAGGAGGGCACTTTCGTGCATTCATTTATCCATTTTCTTTCTTTCGTTAAACAAACATTTACTGAATATCTACTTTGGTGTTGAGCACTGAACTTACAGCGGGAAACAAAGTTAAACAACACTATCTTTTTCCATAATAGAGACATACCTGAATTCGGTCATAAATTATCATTAAATGAGTGATATTGTGAGGTTATATACATGGTGCTTTGGGGACACGAAGAAAGAAGTAATTAATTCTACTTGGAGAGATCAGAAAAGACATGACAGGGAAGGTGATATCTCAGCTGAGCTGTAAAGGATAAGCAGGAAGGAATTGTTAGCTTAACAACGGAGGGGAGGGAATTCTTAACAAAGGGAACTACATCTGTAGAAACAAGGATACTTGGAGGCAACTGTAATTGGTTCAGTGAGCAGTCAATGCAAGATACTTTTGAATAAGTAGTAGAAGATGGGCATACAGTACATGATTAATCAGGGAGTATTTAATGCAGGCAGAAATGTAGATGCTGTGGACAAGATATTTATCTTCACAAAAGGGGTACAGGTATGACAAGATATTGATCTCCTCAACTCTCAGAACAGCCAGACAGGATTTTTAAGTATCTTTGATCCAACTGCCTGAGAAAATCTACCATTTTCCTTTTTTTTTTTTAACGAAGTGAAGAAGATTGGTACATCCATACAATGAAATATTACTTAATAATAAAAAGAAATGAACTACTGAGACATGCAAGAAAATGGATGAATCTCAAAAGCATTTTGCTAAGTGAAAGAAGCTAGAGAGAAAGACTATATAATGCATGATTCCATTTATATGAAATTCTGGAATAGGCAAGACTATAGTGATAGACAGAGGAATGGCAGCTGCCAGGAGCCAGTGGTTGGGCAGAGGATATTGACTAAAAAGGGGCATGAAGGCACTTTTTGGGGTGATGGAAATGTCTATTTCATGGTTGTGGTGGTAGCTACGAGATTGTAAACAGTTCTCAGAACTCATCACATTATGCTTGAAATTAATGAGTTTTATTGTTTGTAAATTATAGCTCAACAAAGATGACAACAAAAGCGAGGTACACCAGAGACTTTGGGTTGGAATGAGTTAACTTCAGAGATACTAAAGCCCTACAAGCCAGAAGCAGCAGCCTTTCCAGTAGAATATCTAGGATGTGGCTACTGAATGGATCTCCTCAAGCATCTGAAGACAGAGAACCATATTAGCTGACACTGAACAGAAAAAGAAATTTGGGGATGGAGGAGTGATTTTTTTGCTTAAATGTAATTTTTGGACATTAAATTACAAATACAATAATAACTAATAATTTTTATAAATCACTTCTTATCTGCCAGAGATATCTTTAAAAGCTTTACAAATATTAATTCATTTAATTCTTACAACAACTCTCTAAGTCTCATCGTTACTTCCATTTGTCACATGAGGAAACTGAGGCAAAGGGAGGCTACTTAACTTTCCCACGATCACAAACCATGTAAGTATAACAACTGAGGTTTGAAGCAGGTAGTCTGGTTCAGAGTCTGCGCACTTAACCACAGAGGCATTATATTTAAATTTAAATTTCCCAGAAATTTAATAATGAGAGGAGTTTATATTCAACCTTGGGACATCTTAATATTGTTGTATTTTACTATTGGAGTATATTAATATTGTCATTTTATATCACTGCAGAGGCCCTGATAACCTTTATAAGACAGAGTGGCTTGACATAATTAGAGTAAGGAGTGAATTTTCAGCTTCGAATACAGTGTGACATTGGAGTTAATTAATTAAATACACTGTTATCCATTTTAGTGCCATCTGGGCGGCAAAATCTATACCGACCATCAGAGGCACAAAGAATATCCACAAAAGAACAATAGTTGATACTGGAGAAGTAGCTACATGAGGATGGAATTGAGGCTTTTCTATCTCTCCCAAGGAAGACAGCCACAGTTGTGTACGATGAATAAGCTCAATGGATTAGATGAAGAAAAATCACTGGTGAGTTTTATGGAGATGTATTATAATCTACACATGCTTTCCATGCACTGGGAACTCTACTGAAGAACCTCTTCTAGAATAGCTATCAGATTATTGGGTGACACCAATCGTTCATATTCCCGACTGAGTGGAGATAATTTGTAAGCACTGGGAATCTGCCCTCTCTTCTTCGTTTTTTATTTTGCACCAGTACAAGAAAGAAATCCTCACAAGTTATATCTGCCCTGAAAACCAAACTTTTCCTCAGTTAAGGTCTCCAAAGATCTAGGCTAGAAGAGTGAGCAGAGAGCATTAGCAAGCCAATCTGGTCACATACTTTAGTCACAACCTCTACTCTAGCCTTTATCAATAATAAAACTCCTATTTTGGTATTCGTATGTCTTACTCTTGTATCTGTTTCTCAATTGGTTTAGAATTAGATGGCAAAGAGAGGGGTGTTATTAAAGGACTTAACAATGCTGATGCTATTCTTTTTTTGATTCACAGTGAAGGTGGAAGGAAGGGGCAATATTGGGAATAAGGGCAATATGAAGATCAGGATAGTATGGGAAAGAAAAGTAAAGCAAAACTAAAGTCTCTCAGTCTCTCATATAATCTATCCTTCCTCCATGGTACTTAACTCTCTTCTCTCCTTCTCCCATCATGGCCAACACACACATACACGTCACCTTCCAACCCACCCCCAGCCCTGCCAAACAACGACAACACCACCTTCTGTCTACCAATAATTTTCCCACGGCTTTTATATCTGTTTTTTTAAAGCATGGTGCCCAAAGACCACCAAGAACTGGTGGTTTAAATAGTAGTCAAACAAATTGAGCTTTATTAACTTGCTACAGCAAGGAAAACTGAATCCTATGGGGAAAATAATCTCAGTGAGATGGAATTAGAATGGTTTTGTATAGGGTTTGAGTTTACACCGGGTGATTTGGGAGCCCATTCTTGACTGGATTTTCGGAAGATGGAGACTATTCGGTCACTGAGTATATTAATAATTTTAATTTAGGAGATGGGAGGAATAAAGCAGGGCTGTCCTTGGTAAAGCAGCGCTAGTCGCTCATACTAGTTTTGAGAGGAGAGTGTGGTTGCATGGTGTCTTTGTTTTGGTCTTGTTCCATCGAGGTCACAAAATAACTTCATCTGATGGTTGATATTCTGTGAAATTGTTTATGTTCAGGAAGGAACACTACATCCTAGCTGTTGGCTGCCAGGCTGGCGAACAGTTGTCAGCTGTCACAGATTGTTGGGGTTTTATTATCTTTTTTGCTCAGTTTCTTACACCCGTCAACTCACCTGTCCATTCTGAGGCACCTTGGAAGTTTGTTTTCAGAGGAGAAAAAAGCAATTTGTGTTAGTTACCATCTTATCAACCATGACTGAATTTTAGAGCAGAAATCCTGAGAGAAATAAAGAGAAAAAAAATTACCTTTTAAGAAACAATTTATGCATAAAAAGGGAAGTGTATTGACTGTGTACGTACATGTGACTAATTTATGGGAGGTACAAATTCTGCTCATAGAAATATTTATAGCTGCATTACAGTTAAAGTCACTAATAAGACTGAGTTATTTGAGGTAAGCAAACATTAGCAAAGTTTCATATATAGTTTGGTTACGTTAAGCTGGCTGTAATTATGCTTTTAAAGACATAAAAAATAATGCAAGGAAAAGGTTATATGAAAGGTATCAATAGCTTGAGGTATTGTAATTTACTTTTTCATAGATGGAGTATGAACAGCTGAGGAAAGTATTATATTTCAAGCATAATATAGCTAAGCTTCAAGTGAAAATTTCATTTGGTTTATCTTTAATAACAGATTGGGCACCAGAGATTGCTTTCTACACATAACATACACCTAATTTAGAATTTTAAGTACTTCACTAATTAGCTTTTAAGAGAATTGAATTCCTTAAAATATAAACTCCTTATTGGCTTTCTGGTTTGGGCTTTTTATTTATCTATTTTTTAAAGTATATTATGTTATTTTCTTTACTTATATGGTTTCTACAGAAATGGTTATGGATGTCACGTGCTTCTTAAAAGTCCATTTTGGCCATTTTCCAGGTTTCTCAGGCATTAATTTGTCTATATGTGAATGCCTGTCTTTCCATGAATTGATGTTCCAGGGAAAGAGCCAATGGTGAAGAAAATTGCTCAATTTTCCTTACATCTGATTAGGATAAGTGTTTCCTTCCTCCAAGCCCTTTTTACTCAGAGAGCCTGTACTGCCTCCTCTGAACAATGCTATCTTTATTTCTCATTTCATCCCATCTGCAGAAACTAAGTCATGAAGACAACTGTGGAAAAATTGGTGGAAATTGTGGAGAAAAGGAAGGCAATGAGAAGAGAAGGCTAATATCAGAGTCTTTTTCCTTGTTCTGTACAGGTACAATTGTGACTAGGAAATAGTCTATTAAAATATATAGGATGAAGCCTCTGAGCCTTTTTTTTTTCCAGTTCAAATGACCAAATTGGGGCATTACTATTAATTGAACTCCAGGCTTTATTTGGATTTTACCAGATATTCCATTAACATCCAATTTATGTTGCAGGATTCAATTCAGGGTACCACATTGCATGTTTTCCCAGTCACTCTGGTCTGTGAGAGTTTCCCTGTCTTCCCTTGGTTTCATGACCTTCACAGACTTGAAGATTAGTAGTGTCTGGTTGAATGTCCCATATCCTGTATTTGTCTGATATTTTTCTCATAATTAGACTTGGGTTAAGGATTGTGGAAAAATACCAAAGAAGTGTTCTTCTCATCACATGATATCAGGGAGTACATACCTATGACATCACTGACAATGTGAACCTTCATGACTTGGTGAAGGTAGTGTTTGCCAGGTTTCTCCACTGGAAATGTGTTATTTCTTCTTTCTCGATTCTATTCTTTTGGAAGAGAGTCAGCATGTCTAGCCCACCCTTGAGATTAAAGGTGGGATTAAGCTCCACCCCTGGAGGAGGGGATATCTACATATATTATTTTGGAACTCTTCTGTAAGGAAGATTCATCTCTTCTACTCTATTTATTTATTAAATCATTTGATTATGTCAGTATAGATTCATAGACATTTATTTTATATTTGGCGTTATAATCCAATATTACATTATTTATTTCATTGCTCAAATTGTTCCAGTTTGGGCCATTTGGTGCTCTTCCGTGTTGGACCCTGTGTTCCTTTGACATGGCTCTATTCTTTTGTTTTTTGAGCACTTCTGGTAGTACAAGATGATCTACACTCATCTTTAATTTTGCCTGGCCCAGTCCTAGAATTGGCCATTTTTCCAAGCAACCTTGGTTCCTTTTATTGGAGGATGGTATTTAGAAACCAATACATGGGTACTGGGTATCTTCTTTGCTACTGACATCATTTCTAGGTCCTCTCAGTGTAACAAGTTAGATAATTTATGTTATTCATTTTGTTTGTTAAAAATTGGAATTATACTTCACATAATCTTGGGTAAACTTTTTTTGTAGCTCAATTTTACTTACTGACAGTAGTCCCCCCTTATCCATGGAGGATACATTTCAAGACCCCCAGTGGATAGCTGAAAGCACAGATAGTACCCTACCCTATATATACCATGTTTTTTTCTTATATATACATACTTATGGTAAAGTTTAATTTATAAATTAGACAAGGCAAGAGATTAATGGCCATTACTTTGGGGCCATTATTAAGTAAATAAGGGTTACCTGAACACAATCACTGTGATACCGGAACAGTCAATCTGATAACTGAGATGGCTCCTATGTGACTAACGAGCGGGTAGCATATACAGTGTGGATCAACTGGACAAAGGGATGATTCACATCTCAAGTGTGACAGAGCGAGACGGTACGAGATTTCATCACACTACTCAGAATGGCACACAATTTAAAACTTAAAATTGCTTATATCTGGAATTTTCCATTTAATGTTTTTGGACCGAGATTGCCTGCAGGTAACTGAAACCGTGGAAGACAAAACCCCGGATAAGGGGAGAGTACTGTATTTTTAAATATAATGCATTCATATGTTTTAAAATTCAAATGTCTTTTCTCAGCCGCACATATCACCTCCCTTAGAGATAACCAACATTATGAATATCTTCTATTTGCTCCCAGTGATATTCTGTGCATAAACATATATATGTATTGCTTCCTCCAATACACTTGCATACGAAGACAGCATACTATATGTACTGTCTTGTGTCTTGATTTTTTTTCACCCAACAATATATCTTGGAGAGTTTTACAGATCAGTTTAGGAAGAACTTCCTCAATCTTTTAAATGGTTGCATTGATTTCATTGTATGTAATTTATTTAAGTAATCCTCTATTAATAAATATTTGTTATTTTTATTGTTTTATTATTACAATCAATGATGCAATATAAAATTTTGCACATATGTAATTTCTTACATAGCTGAAAATATCTGTAGAATAAATTCTTTAGAAACAAAATTGCTGGGTCAAATATATGGCCCGTATACTTACCATTTTGATAGATATTATTGTTTTCCGCAAATGTCTACCAATTTATAAGCTTTGAATGATCTTTGGAAAATTTCTGTTTCTCCACACTCCTACTAATACATTAGTGTGTTTTCAAACTTTTTTATCTTTGCCAACAATAGGTAAAAAATTGCATCTTAGTGTAGTTTTTATTTGCATTTCTATTAATATGAATAACAATAAACATTTTTCACATGTTTAAGATTGAAAGGGAGCAGAATTTGCCACCCCAAAACATGGCTCTTTGGCCTAAGGATTATTTAGGACTGATTATTTTTAAGAAACTGCAGGCACAGGAGAAGCTCTGAAAACTGAGTGAAAGTTACACTTTTGTAAGAGAAATTTACATTTATAAAGAAAATCTCCACTTGTAAGGGTGTCTCCCTCTCTGTACCAGGAAAAGGAGGATGACTAAATCTCTAGAAACTCTTATCAATGGAGAAGGCAACAACCTAAACCTGCCTAACAACCTTACCCTTGTTTACTATGCTTTTTCTGATAACCTCCCATAGCTGGCTCCCCCTCACCAACATCTTCTTTTGTCTTTAGCTGGAGATGGTATTTAAGATGGTGGCTTGGGCCATTTTGGGGAGTTACTCACTTTTCCTGGATATCTCCCAGGTATACAGGAGGCATACATGTTATTAAACTTCTGTTTGTTTTTCTCCCATTAATCTGTTTTTTATTATGGAGGGTCTCAGCCAAGAAACTAGAAGGGTAGAGGGAAAATTATTTTTCCTCCCTGGCAAGATGTATTTGCATATTCTCTTCCTTGAACTTAATATATCTTTTGTCATTTTTTTGAAGGTTGCTGGTATTTTGTTGCTATGAAGTAGTTCTTTATGTAATAGAAAAATTATCCCATTTCTAATAAAATTTTCGAATATTTTCCCCAGTTTGCCATTTTTCTTTTTGAAATGCTTATGTTGCACTTTTCCATGGAGTAATTTGATATTTTATATATAAATTATTGAATTTTTATGTAGTTGAATTGAAGGCTTCTGAGTTTCATGCCATATTTAGAAAAGCCTTACCATTCTAAGATTACTTAAAAATTTTTTCCCATGGTTTTTCTAGTATTTTTGCTTTTTATTACTGGTTTTACAAAATATTATTAATAAGTTTTGAAGTAAATAAACAGGGGGTTGACATTAAAATTATTTTAATTTATGCCATTTTTTATTATGGGATATGCAATACTTTGAAAATTCTCTCTTGCCAGACCCATAGGTTTTCATTTTGTTTTGACTGAATTTTTGCAAAATTGTAAATTTTAAAATTGCATAGCATCCCCAATATATCCTCAATGATATTGTTAGGAGGCACTCTCAAGAGGACACTAGACAAGCTTTCCACTACTACTGTATATACTAACAAATGCATATGTAGTCATATTATATTCACTAGAACAAACATACTGATGAAGGTCTACTCTGTACCAGGCACTGGGGTGAACTCAGGAAGCGCTATACTAAGAAGTATTTAAATACCTTAATTTTTACATGATATGAGGTTAGGCTGGGCCTATGTCCTTTTTTAACATCCTAGCAGTGAACACCCTATTTTTTGTGAATTTTTGAGGAGAACCAAGGTAAGTAAATTCTTATACTTAGATTCCAGTACCAGTCAATGAAGGTGTTGTTTAGAAATTTCTGAGAATATATACATTTCTTTATTCATAATATATTATTTCCAGAAGCTGGCTATATAAAAAGTGTCAAACACAGCATGCCCAATTACTAGGCAGACTTTATAGAGCTGACAAAAGATGATAAATGGGTTAACAATTGCCTCAAGCTAGTAGCACAGACATGCAATATGCCACATCAGGATGATTAAAGGAAGAAGAATGAAAGTAGGATTTTCTTAGGCAGACTTTGAAGCTTTCATTACTTATGCTTGCTCACAAGTGCACCATATTCTAGATATGTCTTCATTGACCCATCTGTCATCACAATTAAAAACTGTGTTTCAAAACACACTATCAAGAAATTGAAAAGACAGCACACAGAATAAGAGAAAATATTTGCAAATTATATATCTGATAAAGGACTTGGATCAAGAATAACACTTACAACTAAACAATAAAAAGATAACCCAATTAAAACATGGGAAAACTAGGGACCAGCCCCATGGCATAGTGGTTTAGTTCTGCACGCTCTGCTTCACGGCCTGGGTTTGCGGGTTCAGATCCCACACACGGACCTATACCACTCATCAGCCATGCTGTGGCGGTGACCCACATACAAAATAGAGGAAGACTGGCACAGTTGTTAGCTCAGGGTGAATTTTCCTCAGCAAAAAACAAAAACAAAAAACAAACAGTTACTCCAAAAAAAAAAAAATACAGAGAGAAGAGAGAGAAAGAAATAAAATGGGCAAAGTAGTTTAATAGACATTTCTCCAACTAAGACATACAATGGCCAACAAGTACATGAAAAGACGCTGAACATTATTCATTGGGAAAAATGCAATCAAAACCACAATGAGATATCACTTCACACTCAGTAGGATGGCTAAAAGTTTTTTAAAATCCAAAAAAGACAATAACAAGTGTTGATGAGATGTAGAAAAATTGGAAGTCTCATATATCGTTGGTGGCATTGTAAATAGTTTTTATCACTTTGGAAAAAAGTTTAACAGTTCTTCAAAATGTTAAATTTGGAATTACCGGGGAGGAGTCAAGATGGCGGCATAAGCAGACTCGGAACTCACCTCCTCCCGTGGACACAGCCAATTTACAACTACTCGTGGAAAAATTACCCCTGAGACAGAACTGAAAACTGGATGAGAGGAACTCCTGCAACAACGGACAATCCTAACTGAGGTGGAAGAGGCAGAGACTCCCTTCTGGAGAGAAAACGACGCCTTCACAAGCCGCCAGCTTCACGGCTGCGGGGAGCAGCCCACAGGTACGCAGCCTCCCTGGAGGCGCGGGGCCCTGAGCCAGGGAGCGCCCCCGCTGTGGGCATTTTGTGGACCCAGCACAATCGAGACCAGCGGCATAATATCTGACTGTGCCTGCTACTAAAACACTGGGGAGCACCCCCAGAAAACCCGGTTCACAAAGAAACTAAAACTGGCTCTTAAAGGGCCCGCGCGCAAACTCACCCATTTCAGGAAGCACCCTAAAATCACCAGAAAGAAAGGTGCACAGTGCTTTGGTGACAAGAGACTCACCTAATAGGCCCTGAGTGCATCTCGGTGAGGGGTGAGACCTCTCCAGGGACTGGGACATTGGCGGTGGCCATTGTTGTGGCCCGGTGCGGGCGTGCTGACACAGACACGATTGGAGTTCTCCCTGAGGCCTGCTAGCCCAGAGTGTGCCCCACCCGCTAGAGCACCGATTTAATCCAGCTCAGCCAGGGCAGGCAGCCCACCCTAGAGACTGGCCCCACCCAACAACAAGCCCTCAGGCAACTTGTGGGCCTGCATAGGTGACTGGATTCTCTGCAGCCTGGCAACTGAGCCAACTTGAGTGGGGCAGGGTGTGCACAAGGAGCGGGTGGAGAGTGTGGGGCAGTGGCAGAGTGTGTGGGGCTCCCACCGTGGAGAGACTCGGTACGCTTGGGGAGGTCAGGGCGCTCACACAGGGCAGGACTGTGTTGACTGTGTGTGTGGACCTGTGGGTGGCAGGGCTTCTCAGCCACAGAAGACTTGTACTTCTCAAAGACCCACATAGGAGGTTTGCTCCACCTTCCAAAACCTGAAACAATTGGGTGCTCCCGTGCCTGAGGCCAGCCCCACCCAGCTGCAATCCTCAAAGAGCTGACAAGAGACCTAATAGGCTAGAGGCTTACAGCAATTGTAAGGCCCTGAGCCTAACAACCTGACACGCTGGGGGACTACTCACTTAAAAGAAATACTGCAACACAAATGTGGTATTAGAACTTGCAGCCAACTGTGCTGGGGATCCCCACACCTGATAAAGAGACTGAAGGGCCCACAACAACTACAAGCAGCTGAGCATTACAACAGCTGGCCAGGAGCATAACTCAGCCTCCCTGGGCCTACAGGCAGAACAAACAGGCCACAGCAGAAGGATACACGTAGCCCACATAGGGGTCACCCCAGGAACATTGAGAACTGAGGGAAGCACACTGGAAGCCTCCTAAGCCATCACTTACATAAGGTCACCTATGCAAGAGCAGGAGACGTAGCTGACCTACCTAATACGTAGACACAAGCACAGGGAAAGAGGCAAAATGAAAAGGCAAAAGAATACATTCCAAGTAAGGGAACAGGACAAAACCCCAGAAAAGGAACTAAGTGAAACAGAAATGAGCAACCTACCCGACAGAGAGTTCAAACTAAGAGTGTTAAGGATGCTCACTGATCTGGGGAGAAGAATAGATGAACTCAGTGAGAATGTCAACAAAGAAATGGAAGATATGAAAAAGAACCAATCAGAAATGAAGAATACAATACTGGAAATGAAAAATTCATTAGAGGGACTCAAAAGCAGAGTAGAGGATACAGAAGAACGGATCTGTGAGCTGGACGAAAGACTAGAAGAAATTACCCGAGGTGAACAGGTAAAAAAGAAAAGAATTAAAAAGACTGAGGACAGTCTAAGGGACCACTGGGACAACATCAAGCACACTAACATCCGTGTTACAGGTGTCCCGGAAGGAGAAGAGTGAGACAAGGGGTCAGAGAATCTATTTCAAGAAATAATAGACGAAAACTTCCCTAACCTAAGGAAGGAAACAGACATCCAGGTACAGGAAGCACAGAGAGCCCCAAACAAGATAAACCCAAAGAGGCCCACACCAAGACACATCATAATCAAAATGTCCAGAATTAAAGATAAAGAGAGAATCCTAAAAGCCGCAAGAGAATGTCAAGTTACGTACAAAGGAAACCCCATAAGGCTATCAGCTGACTTCTCTGCAGAAACCTTACAGGCTAGAAGAGAATGGCACGATATATTTAAAGTGCTAAAAGGAAAAAACTTACAGCCAATAATACTCTACCCAGCAAGGTTATCATTCAAAATGGAAGGAGAGATCAAAATTTTCCCAGATAAGCAAAAATTAAAGGAGTTTGTCACCAAGAAACCAGTGCTACAAGAAATGTTAAAGGGACTGATTTAAGGGGAAAAGAAAAGACCACAAATAGGAAAAATTATCTATTTCCATGATTAGAACGTAATGGATACAAATGCACAACAAAGAGGTTAGATATGATATCAAAAACATGAGGGAGGAGGGGAGTTAAAGAGTACAGCTTTCAGACAGAGGTCAAACTAAAGGGACCATCAATTCTGTATAGAAGAAGAAAGGAACAGAGAAGGACTACTAAAACACTGAGAAAAAAGAAAAAGTTAAAAAATGGCAGTAAGTACATACTTACCAATAGCTACTTTAAACGTCAATGGAGTAAATGCTCCAATTAAAAGGAATAGGGTGGCTGACTGGATAAAAAAACAAGACCCATGTATATGCTGCATACAAGAGACGCACTTCAGACCTAAAGACACTCACAAACTGAAAGTGAAGGGATGGAAAAAGATACTCCATGCAAATGGCAATGAAAAGAAAGCTGGGGTAGCAGTACTCATATCAGACAAAATAGACTTTAAAACAAAAACTGTAAAAAGAGACAAAGAAGGGCATTACATAATGATCAAGGGAACAATCCAACAAGAGGATATAACACTTGTAAATATCTACGCACCCAATGTAGGTGCACCTAAATATATAAAGCAATTATTAACAGACATAAAAACAGAAATAGACAGTAACACAATAATAGTAGGGGACTTTAACACTCCACTTACACCAACGGATAGATCATCCAAACAGAAGATCAATAAGGAAACATTGGCCTTAAACGACACACTAGAACAGATGGACCTAGGAGATATATACAGAGCATTCCATCCAAAAACCGAAGAATACACGTTCTTTTCAAAGGCACATGGAACATTCTCCAGGATTGATCACATATTAGGCCACAAAACAAGTCTCCATAAATTTAAGAAGATTGAAATAATACCAAGCATCTTTTCTGACCACAACGGTATGAAACTAGAAATCAACTATAGGAAGAAAATCAGAAAAGCCACAAATACGTGGAGATTAAACAAAATGCTACTGAACAACGACTGGGTTAACGAAGAAATCAAAGAAGAAATCAAAAAATACCTGGAAACAAATGAAAATGAAAATACGACATGCCAGAATTTATGGGATACAGCAAAAGCAGTTCTAAGAGGGAAGTTTATAGCGATACAGGCCTATCTCAACAAACAAGAAAAATCTCAAATAAACAATCTAACAATGCACCTGAAGGAACTGGAAAAAGAAGACCAAACCAAGCCCGAAATCAGTAGAAGAAGGGAAATAATAAAAATCAGAGCAGAAATAAATGAAATAGAGACCAAAAAAAAATAGAAAAAATTAATAAAACCAAGAGCTGGTTCTTTGAAAAGATCAACAAAATTGACAAACCTTTAGCTAGACTCACCAAGAAAAAAAGAGAGAAGGCACAAATAAGTAAAATCAGAAAGGAAAGAGGAAAAATTACAACAGACACCTCAGAAATACAAAAGATTATAAGAGAATACTATGAAAAGCTATATGCCAACCAATTCGACAATCTGGAAGAAATGGATAAATTCTTAGAATCATACAACCTTCCAAAACTGGATCAAGAAGAAGTAGAGAATTTGAATAGACCAATCACCAGTAAGGAGATCGAAACAGTAATCACAAACCTCCCCAAAAATAAAAGTCCAGGACCAGACGGCTTCCCTGGTGAATTCTACCAAACATTCAAAGAAGACTTAATACCTATCCTTCTCAAACTCTTCCAAAAAATTGAGGAGGGGGGGAAGCTCCCTAACTCATTCTACGAAGCTGACATTACCCTGATACCAAAACCAGACAAGGACAACACAAAAAAAAAAGAAAATTACAGGCCAATATCACTGATGAACATGGATGCAAAAATCCTCAATAAAATACTAGCAAATCGCATACAACAATACGTTAAAAAGATTATACACCATGATCAAGTGGGATTTATTCCAGGGATGCAGCGATGGTTTAACATTCGCAAATCAATCAACGTAATACACCACATTAATAAAATGAAGAATAAAAATCACATGATCATCTCAATAGATGCAGAGAAAGCATTTGACAAGATACAGCATCCATTTATGATAAAAACTCTGAATAAAATGGGTATAGAAGGAAAGTACCTCAACATAATAAAGACCATATATGAGAAACCCACAGCTAATATCATCCTCAATGGTGAAAAACTGAAAGCCATCCCTCTAAGAACAGGAACCAGACGAGGATGCCCACTGTCACCACTCCTATTTAACATAGTACTGGAAGTCCTAGCCAGAGCAATCAGGCAAGAGAAAGAAATAAAAGGGATCCAAATTGGAAAGGAAGAAGTGAAACTCTCACTATTTGCAGATGACATGATTTTATATATAGAAAACCCCAAAGAATCCACCAGAAAACTTTTAGAAGTAATAAACGAATATGGTAAAGTTGCAGGATACAAAATCAACATACAAAAATCAGTTGCATTTCTGTACACTAACAACGAAGTAGCAGAAAGAGAAATTAAGAATACAATCCCATTTACAATTGCAACAAAAAGAATAAAATACCTAGGAATAAACTTAACCAAAGAGGTGAAAGATCTGTACACCGAAAACTATAAAACGTTTCTGAAAGAAATTGAAGAAGACACAAAGAAATGGAAAGATATTCCGTGCTCTTGGATTGGAAGAATTAACATAGTTAAGATGTCCATACTTCCTAAAGCCATCTATAGATTCAATGCAATCCCTATCAAAGTTCCAACAACATTTTTCACAGAAATAGAACAAAGAATCCTAAAATTTATATGTAACAACAAAAGACCCCGAATAGCTAAAGGAATCCTGAGAAAAAAGAAGAAAGCTGGAGGTATCACACTCCCTGATTTCAAAATATACTACAAAGCTGTAGTAACCAAAACAGCATGGTACTGGCACAAAAACAGACACACAGATCAATGGAATAGAATCAAAAGCCCAGAAATAAACCCACACATCTATGGACAGCTAATCTTTGACAAAGGAGTCAAGAACATACAATGGGGAAAAGAAAGTCTCTTTAACAAATGGTGTTGGGAAAACTGGATAGCCATATGCAAAGAAATGAAAGTAGACCCTTACCTTACACCATACACAAAAACTAACTCCAAATGGATTAAAGATTGAATGTAAGACCTGAAACTGTGAAACTTCTAGAAGAAAACATAGGCAGTATGCTCTTCGACATCAGTCTTAGCAACATCTTCTCAAACACCACGTCTGACCGGGCAAGAGAAACAATAGAAAAAATAAACAAATGGGACTACATCAAACTAAAAAGCTTCTGCACAGCAAAGGAAACCATCAACAAAACGAAAAGACAACCTAACAATTGGGAGAAGATATTTGCAAACCATACTTCTGATAAGGGCTTAATCTCCAAAATATATAAAGAACTCATGCATCTTACCAACAAAAAACTACCAACCCAATTAAAAAATGGGCAAAGGACCTGAACAGACATTTCTCCAAAGAAGATATACAGATGGCCAACAGACACATGAAAAGATGTTCAAAATCACTAACTATCAGGGAAATGCAAATCAAAACTACAATGAGATATCACCTCACGCCCGTCAGAATGGCTATAATTAACAAGACAGGAAACAACATGTGTTGGAGAGGATGTGGAGAGAAGGGAACTCTCATACACTGCTGGTGGGAGTGCAAACTGGTGCAGCCACTATGGAAAACAGTATGGAGATTCCTCAAAAAATCAAGGATAGAACTACCATATGATCCAGCCATCCCACTGCTGGGTATTTATCCAAAGAACTTGAAAACACCAATTTGTAAAGGTACATGCACCCATGTGTTCATTGCAGCATTTTTCACAATAGCCAAGACTTGGAGGCAACCTAAGTGCCCATCAAGGGACGAATGGATAAAGAAGCTGCGGTATATATACACAATGGAATACTACTCAGCCATAAGAAACGATGAGATCCAGCCATTTGTGACATCATGGATGGACATTGAGGGTATAATGCAAAGTGAAATAAGTCAGAGGGAGAAGGTCAAATACCGCAT
Source organism: Diceros bicornis minor (assembly GCF_020826845.1). Classification (NCBI taxonomy): domain Eukaryota; kingdom Metazoa; phylum Chordata; class Mammalia; order Perissodactyla; family Rhinocerotidae; genus Diceros; species Diceros bicornis. The sequence goes on along the minus strand of NC_080767.1, from coordinate 13,250,640 downwards.
GATTTCCTTCATTAAGTAGTAGATAATAACAACAATAAACAAACACATAGGGACAGAGATTGGATTGGTGGTTACCAGAGGGGAAGGGGGGAAGGAGGAGGGTGAAAGGGATAATTCGGTACATGTGTGTGGTGATGGGTTGTAATTAGTATTTTGGTGGTGAACATGATGTAATCTATGCAGAAATAGAAGTACAATGATGTACACCTGAAATTTTTACAATGTTATAAACCAATGTTACTGCAATAAACAAAAAATTAAAAAAAAAAATTTGGAATTACCATGCGACCTAGCAATTCCACTCCTCAGTACATACCTAAGAGAACTGAAAATATATGTCCACACAAAAACTTATGCCCAAATGTTCGCAGCAGCATTATTCATAACAGCCAAAAAGCGGAAACAACCCAAATGCCCATGAACTGATGAACAAATAAAACCACAGAGACAGAAGTAGATTAGTGATTGCCAGATCCTGGGGGAAAGGTGGAATGTAGAGTGACTGCTAATATGTATAGTGTTTCTTTTCGGTCATGAAGATTTACTTCTATGTTTCTATCTAAGAGTTTAATAATTTTAGTTCTTATAAGCTTCTGCTCCAGACAGCCATTCTAGCTATATTTCCTGCTTTCCCCTATCACATTCTAAGCTGTAGCAACAAGGAACTACCTTGATTTTAAGATCTAGTTCCTGAAAATAAGTTGTATCTTAGTATTGGTATGAATGTTTAATTTGGTAAAATTTTTACTTTCCTCAAAAGCCATTATTAAACTATTCAAAGTTATAATCAAAGATCCTTTAAATATATATGTATATGTATGGACATATACATCCATACATGTACATATGCATGTATATATGTACACACATATATATCTGTCTGTTTTTCTGGAGAACTCTGACTGTTACATTACATTTTTAGAGCAAAAAGGATTTTAAATTATTTTTACTAGGCTTACATTCACTTAAAAGCTATTGGTTTTCCGAAGTGAGCTTTAACACAGTGCTACAACCATTGTTACCACGTGTGGAGTTGTTGTCAGGATCAGCTAGTTGTTCTCAGTTACTCCACAGAATGGCATTAACTTATAGAATTTACTATGGTTCAGGAACTCATTCTCAGTCCTACTTGTCCAGAAAAACCAGACTTGTACATGAAGGAGTATGGAGAGAATTCAGGAAGAACTTATGCTAAAAAAACACCATTTCACTAGACTTCTGTATAAATCCAGCCAAGGGACTTTAATGGACAGTCATGCCCCACATCAGTGCAATCTCTCTGGACTGAGAAATCTTCAAAGACGGCCAAATCTTTAAAGACGGCCCAAGATATTATAATCCATAATTAATGAAGAAGAGGAGAAAGTTATGTTACGTATAATAATAAAAGTGTTAATTTAGGCAATTATAGGTGGCTTAGGGCTCTCTATATCTCGTAGATGTAGATACCTATCTGTCTTTCTCCTCCCCTAGCCACACACCATTCCTCTTCAGAGCTGATTGAGCAGCGTCAGCCCATTCCGTTCACAAATGCTTAATGAGTGTTTATGTGCCAGCAATCTTTTAAGTATGGCATCAAAGTGAAAAATGCAAGTGTCTGCTCTATTGTAAATGGCAGGTAATACATAAACATGAGAAAAACAGATAATAAAAAGTGATACTAAGAAATCAGGATGATATGATGCAGTGACTAGAAGGCATCATTATATCGGCCTTCCTCATTTTGGGTGTCTTTGGACGTGGGTACAGGTCCAACATAGACATACTAACATTGACACCATCAGTGTCTACACTTTCTAGGGATGGCCCCAAACATATTCTTTTGCTGAAACACTAGTGAAATTAGGAATGTCACTCTTATATGTCACATCCAGAAAATGTCTTCCAAATACAAACTGCACTTATTTATTCAATGGTTTGTTTCTTTGCTTCTCTATTTGTATATTTAAGTTCAAAGCTTTGGCATTAGTGATTTTATACAAAAAGTAGGAGGAATATTAAAAATAAATGCTTCTGTTACAGGATTGTTAGATGATACACACACAAATTTTTTTTTCTTCTCCAAGCCAACTATGCAGAATGAGCGTTTTTCTTCTTTAACACCAATCTGCCTTCCTACCATTCAAGCTGGCAGTGGCTCTCTCTGATGATTATGTAGCAGAGTGACAGAACTGAAAGTATTAAAACTCCAACAATAAACCATTATTTCATTATTTCAGTATTTATTTCTTGGGTTCTAGGACTGAACTCTCCATCCAGAGGAAGTAAAACTGTCACTGGAATGTGTACCAGCTTCAGACCAAAGAGATGTGCTATTATCAAGGTCACACGGTCTTGAAATAATTGCTTGGCTCTGGTGAAGCTTTCCATATTAAGTGGTATATTACCAGTACACAGTAAATCTGGTATAATTCCAGGGCCTACAAAATATTCTTTGTACAAGGACAGGTAACATGTTCAGCAAGCCTGGGATGCCTACTGGATTTGCACAAAACGTGCTTACTGGGAGAATCAGATTACAACTGTTCCTTGCAGCTCTTTAGGCAGACAGCATGAGAATCAAAGTCTAGCTCTATTTCCTTATCTCTCTTTAGTGACCTGTTTTTAAGTCTAATGAAGTATTTCTTGGCTTCCTCTGCGGTATAAGCTTACCAATTCTGGTCATTTATGTGCCTGATCTTGTAAATGATGCAAATTGTCAACTGTGCTGAAAAAAAAATCGTCAAAACAAAAAGTATATTCATATCAAGATTGATGAGCTATGGTTTAAGGATTTTAGCAGCATAGAAGTTTGAACAGCTGTTGTTATTTGCACAAGGATGATTTTCTTCAGATTACTCAAAATGCTCTTTACCTCTTAACTCTGTAATTATAACAGCAACAATATCTCCAATATCTGATTTTCTTATAGTGACTGACTCTACATAGGATTTGTTACTATAAATGACTACTGCAATTTCATTGTGGAAAGCTGCCTATGATGTTTTTATTTTAAATGTTCTATTTTGCCTCTGTAAGAAGGCAATTTATTTCTGGAAATTGGATGTGATTAATAACACATGGTAATGTTTGAGGATAATAGTTCAGAGCATAAGCTACTGTGTGAATAGGTGGAGGGTTCCAAATCTAGCTTTGGTAGATTGTATGGACATGTAGAGAACATACAGACATAATAGACATGTTGACATATAGAAAACAGTTGTGGAGCAACAGCAGAATACGCATTTTCTTTTTCAAGCACCCATGAAACATTTACCAAGATAAGTGATATTCTGGACCTTAAAGTAAACGTCTATAAATTAAAAAGAATTGAAATCACACAGAGTATGTCCTCTGACTATAATGAAATCAAACTAGAAATTAACAAGAGAAGGACAACAGGGAAATCTCCAAACACTTGGAAATTAAACATCATACTTCTAATAATTCATGAGTCAAAAAGGAAGCCTCAAAGGAAACTTAAAAAAATGAATATGTAGTAATATTTTGCTTATATGACCTGTAAGAAATGACTCAACCACAAAGGATGAATATAGCCCAGACCTTAGGATCTGGGTTTTGTTCTTGGCTGCTTCACATAACTGCTTCACCTTGCAGAGCTTCATGGACTTTCTTATAAGCCATGAAGTATGAGAATTTAATTAACCAGCTTCTCAGCTGATGTAGTGCCTTGAAATTGGCAAAGTACTTGGTCAGAAAATGCTAACTCATTATCTATTATTTTTCCTCAACTTTCCTTTGAATAGGGCCTGTTTCTGACTTTAGGTACACCATCTCCAAGAAGTCGCTTGGAGCTAGAATTTCCTTTCAAGTTTAAATAAACTAATAAATATAAATTGCAGAGATTCTCTTATTCCAATATTCAGGCAAAAAGTCACGTGTGGAGTGGAGAGAGTAATTTTGTTTTCTGTATTATATGAACAGAGCTCTGCTCTAGCATTGGACCAGCAGCTGCATGCAGCATCCAATAACCCTGCCAACTTCATCTGATGGTAAGTATGAGCTGCATGTTAGTGAGAGGGAAATATGCCCACTGTGGATGATTATATCTGGCATTGGGTGGTGATGAATATTTAATAGGATTTGGCATGGCACTGGGATGCTTTACTTTTTTTCTGGAGAGTATAAATTAGATTTTAGATGCTATGTTGGTGGAGACTCATTCCTGAAGCTAACTGTCAGGTAGAACTATTCCATGTCAGGAAAGTTTAATTTGTTTTGATATGTTACATCAGAGAGTGACTCAAACTGAATTATTTTCTTCTCTTGATGATGGAATTTGTCAGAAAGTATGGTGTTTTGACTTGATCTGAATCTGATATTTGACTTAACCAATTGTGTATACAGTGTCACACTTAATGTTGCTATGTTTTTCCATATTGCAGTAAGTTTATAATGTCTATCTAAACTCCCTAAAATGGGCTTTGATACAGATACTTAGATACTTCTTAAGATGTTTTATTTCTTTTGGAAATTTGAAAAGGAATTGATTTTTGAAAAATAATGTTATGAAAGAGGGAAATGGAAAATTGTCTGAGAATGGCCTTATTCTAAAGCTCAAATTTTGTTTCTTTATCTAAAGACTAAATTTTATTAAATTTTTCCTAAATGATTATTTTTATTATATTTTTTAAAACATCAAAATTCATTAAACATGCCAATTTAAGTAAAGAGAAATCAATTGATCATATATGTAGAGTCTATTTTTCTGTTTTTTCCATTGATATATTTGTCTATGTTAATGCTGATACCACACCATCTAGATTTCTGCAGCCTTAGAACAAGTGTAGAAATTGTATTCATTTTGAATTTCCATACACATTTCAGAATAAACTTGTCAATTTCTTCAAAAAGCTTACTGAAATTTCGTTTGGGAGGGCATTTCATTTTGGAAGAATTTATATTTTAACAATATTAACTCTTTCATTCCTTGAGCATGGTACATTTCTATATTTATTCATGCCTTTTTTAAGTTCTCTCAGGAGAGAGAGAAGTTCTCTCAGAAAGTTCTCTCAGGAGAGAGAGAAGTTCTCTCAGAAAGTTCTCTCAGAATTTTTGTAGTTTCAGTGGATATTGTGCATCTTTTGCTAGGATTATCATTTATTTCACGTTTTTAGATGCTGCTGTAAATGATATTGACTTTTTAAATTCTAATTGCTAATTGATTCAAATATAGAAATACATTTAATTTTTATATATTACTATTGTATCTCTTGAGCTTTTTAAAATGACTAATTCTAGTAGGTTTTTAATGTGTATTCCTTAGGATGTTCTATATAAATGACCATCTGCTAAAATCTGCTAAAAAGATAATTTTACTGCTTCCTTCTCAATCTTTATGACTTTTATTTCTTTTACTTTTCTTATTACAATGGCTAGGATATCAATACAAGATTAATAGAAGACATGATTGTAAATATCCTTTTGTTGATCATGATCTTAGCAGGAAAACACTTAATATTTTATATTGAGCACAATTAAGATGCTGGTTTTCAGACATTGCACTGTTCTTGAGTTTCTATTTGGTTATTTTATATCGTTTCCATTTCTAATGTGAGGTGCCCTCTCTGTTCACTCATTATGTCCTTTTTTTCTTTTAAATATCTGAACATATGCTTCTTTTCTGCTAATTATAACTTCTAGAATCATCATAGGATCAGTTTCTATTGACTGTTTTTCCTGATTGAGTTATATTTTTTGGCTTGTTTGCATGTTTACTAACTTTTTATTGCATATTGGCTATTATAAATAAAATGTTGCTGTGAGGGATATTATGAATAAAATGTTTTTAGATTATGTTGACTTATTTAAATAGGTATTGGGTTTTTTTTGGCAAGAAAATAAATTACTAATGGATCCTCTTGATCTGGCAGGCTTGGATTTATTTTTCATTATGACAGGTCTGTCTCAGTTTTATCCTTAGTCTTAGGGCTATTTTTCTAACAGATGGTACTTATTTTTAAAGTATGGCCTTTCTTCAGTCTCAGGTGAAACTCTGAGATTCTCATCGCGATTATTTCACTATGACTAGACTGTAACTTCAATGCTTCTCAGAACCCACAGTCTCTGGTATCTCCATTTACCTCACAGCCCCAAAACTGTGACCCCACAGAGAATTCTCTGATAGGCCTCATGGGGCCTAACTCTGCGCATAGGCAGCCCAGCCATTGGCCAAAGATGTTTAGAAACTGCACTTTAGGACTTTGGTCCTCATTGCAACCCTCAGGCAGGTCTCTCATCTCTGGCTTCACGTCCGGCAAATTCCAGCTATTTCAATCTCTATATCTTCAGTGGGATACAGGGTTTCATTTGGGCTTGACTCCCTGGATCATAATTTGGAAAGTTACCTGGTACAGAAAAAAAGATAAACCTGGGGTTTACTTCATGTTTCCCTTCTCTCAAGAATTACTATCCTACTAAATCTGTTGCTCAGTGTGTAGAAACCATTGCCTCACATACTTGTTTGTGGAAGGAGGGTAACAACTGTCAGTTACTCCATCATGGCTAGAAGCAGATTCCCTTTTAACTCATCTGTTTATTTTTACAGTTATATAACAAAAATCAAAGAGGAGAGAATAAAGCAAATTATTGGACCCTCATGCATTTAAAAAGAAACAATTAATTGTAGTGTGAAACGTATCAGCATTACATCATTGTTATATCTTAATAGAGATAGACATTATCTACAGGAAGACTCCAGACTTTTTATGTCTAGGATGTTACATGTAAAAATCAATATCTCTGAAAATTCATGAATAGTCTTAGAACTAAGGGAAATGACTGAGCCTTATTGAGCAAAGCTTTCAAGTGGACTAAAATATGATACAAATGATAAAATACTGCAAAGAAACATTTGTCTTTTATAAAATTAATGATCTTCTTTAGTAGGGTTGGTTGTGAGATGTAGAAAGGGAAGAGACACCAGAGAGTGCATAAAGTACCACAAAAGTGAGATAATTCTTGGTGTTCTTCTGAAAAATAAAGACAAAGAAAGAAAGGGAAAAGAAAAAGAAAAAGGGAGGGGGATATTGAGGAAAATCAGAGAAGGGAGGAGATAAAGGAAAGGGTTTTTTAGGCCATCTATTTATGATTTTGACTCCTCACCACAATAATCCATTCTTATCCACATTGTTCGTAAAATTTAGTTACTTGTTATTTCCCATAACTGGCTTGAATTTTTGCCTAGCCAATTAATCTTAGCTCCACAAGTGAAACCTATTGATTATTAACCTGCCACATTGGCTACATTTTGCAAACATGGTGCTTCAAAAGCCTCCCTTCCCAGGAGAACTAGTGACATAAAAACTGTCCCACGAGGTTTGGATTGCTAGTTTATTTTATAGTGACATTTAGCCATTCTGACAAGTGCTTAATTATTATATGTTCCTCCATAAAGGTTGTCTCTGACAATATGTGTAAATCAAATCAATTAAAGCCCTATAAGCTATTAGTTTTCTGTTCCGGTTGACATCGGTGACATTCGTTAATAAATAATTTAGTACTTTTATAGACAATGATGAAGAGGGCATCATTACTGCTGGGATTATTTTCCCCCAAAGGATATACCAGGCAGCTGCTTACCTCTAGTAAAGTTAAATCCAAGGCCATGAGTTTACACTTTGTCCTAGTATTCTAATAGTCTAAATATATCGTATTAGTTTATATTATGAACATGCATAATGTTGTATATTGCTATACAGTGTGGTATACAGGAAGGACCATTATACTCATCAGGAGTCACATATTTAAGTGCCAAGCTCTCTGTAAATTATTTCTTCTATCTGGATCTCAGTTTCCTCATCTATAAAGCCAAAGTTGTGAATTAGTTAAACTCTAAAGGTCTTTCTAGTCCTAAAATTCTGAAATTTTATGTTGTATTATATCTTTACTGAGAAACTAACTAATATGTAGTGATTTTTTTTCATCTCATTAACATTAGGCCTTGCCTACATCTCATCTGTCTCCAATTCTCAGAGTATTTAACTTTATATTAATTATGAGATCAGATTGGGGCTAGTTGAAGTATACGTAATTTTAATATAGAAAATAAGTCAAAGTTAGGTTGATTCTTACACCATCTAAAAGTAAACTAAACCACAGTTTCTTACTTGAATACACTGGTTTTCCTAGGGTCCTCAAATATGATGAGGTAGATGGGTGGGTGTGAAAGGAAAAGTGAGGAAGATGGTTAAAGGGAGAAAAAAAATCTTTATTTCACTTATCAAATGAATTTACTGATGGACCTACAGTGTGCTAAGCATTGTGCTAGGTGCTGTGCTAGCAACTGAGGATACACAGATGAATAAAATAGTCCTTGCCCTCAAAAGCTCCTAGCCTAGTGGTAGAGACAGAGTCAAAATGATTATTATACTACAATGTGATGTGAGCAGCATTTAACTTTTATGAGCACTTACGACATGCCAGACTCTTTGCTAAGAGCTTACAAGAATTATCTCATCAATTATCAGAAGAGATCCACAAAGTAGGCATATTGTTATCACATCCATTTTTATAGATGAAGAAACAGGTACAAAGAGGTTAGTCAAAACTACTCTTTACTCACGGGCCCTCACGGTCCTTGCTGTCTCACTGCTTCTCTGTATCTTTTTAAACTTTTCTCCAGCTAACAACTCTCTAGTTCTACTTCTGTTTCACATTCCAGAAAGAAAATCTGATTGGACAATTTTAGCAGGATCATATGTTTTGGAAACAGTCTTGCTCTAGGTCACCTCACTTCACTTACATTTGGATTTTGTTAAACTATAGATATTTGACTCTTGAACCAGGTGCCTTCCCTCTGGTGGAATCATGTACAACAAGGAAGCAGGGCATTGTGGGTACAGAGAACGGCTGCTCCCTTGAGTCAGACAAAATTCCATGGAAGATTGTCATGTGCAATAGGCTGCATGATTGGCTTACTTAGTTCAAAAGATAAGGATGAGTTTTCAAATAATGGAATAAATTGTGGAGTAAGCTTTAAGGTTGATCATAGATAAATGCCATATAGTATCCTTAAAAATAGAAACTTAAAAAAATAAACCAGTTTACCTTTTAGGGAATCTAAATGAAAATATTTACCCAAAGGAATTATATTTAATAATGATTTTACTAGAAATATTTTAGGTATAAATTCAATGAATGTTTTGTATTCAAGTTGTGATAAAAATGAGTTTCTTTCAGAAATGCTCATATATTTATATTCTTACATTTTTGTTCTATTACATTTCTAGTAGTTCTGGTTCTGAGACAAAACTGTGGTATTGGGATACAACCTCATGTTTAATTTGATCATTTTGGGAAAGGAGGCCCCAAGAGCATGTCAGTGCAAATCTTTGGAGCTATTGAATATAATTTATATGAGAACGTAAACCTTAGCATTTGAGCAATGCTTCAGTCCTCGGAGGGTCCACCCTCAGTGTGAAGATTCTCAGGGATTACAAATTCTCTCCTCCTATTCAGTTAATTGCTTTTCTACATTACCTTGGATCACCTTCCCTAACATCCTACAAATGTATGGCTCTATTTTTCTGGCATGTAAGATTTATTTATTTTTGATATATAGCTGTTTAAATTTGGGAAGACATAGAGATTGGGAGCATTTTGTTAATTCTGAAAAGTCTGAGAAAATAGCGTTATCGAGTTGCTACTGATTATGGAATGTCAGAATAGGAGGTATAAGGCCACTCCCCAACTCTCTAGGAAATGGAGATGGGGGAAGCAGGTTTGAGAGAAGGGAACATATATGTGATTAACGGAGAAATGATGTGTTTCAACTTGCTGAGCCACTGTTAGTAAAACTCAGTCCACAGTCTCACTTCTGCCCAGTTAACAAATCAAAGTGGCAGTGTTTAGAAAAGTGTCCCTCCTTCAAATAGTGGATTATGTTATGAGGACCAAGAATCAGAACTACTGAGCACACTACATACCTCAGGAGTGGGACTATTGTAAGAATATGTGAACAGAGGAAAAACAAAGTGGCACTGATGATTTGGTGTCTCTATTCAGAACATTATAATAGCATTTCCTCCACTATTTAGTCATATCTTTTCCCAATAAATTGAAACATTTCCTAATAAAACACATCTCCATAATGAATTGTCTCTCAAATACCTCATATCCCTCCCCAATACCCCTCCCTCCCAAAAAAGAATATATCTGTCTCTCGTCCCTCCCTACCCATTAGTAGAATAATACTTTTTTTTAATGCTTTCACACTCTCTTTAATAAAAATTAGCTTTTAATATAATTGTCTATGGAAAATCTATTATGATTGTAAAGGGTATAAAAAAAATCTTTTTTTTTTAACACAACACTTCCTTACCTGTTAAACACACCTATTACAATGAAAGACCATGTTATACAAAGTAAGAAGTTATTATTAGAAGAGTAATTACTTAGGGTTATTGTTTACCAGCTATTTTACACTTTCGACATCCTCAAGTTATCACAAAGATTAAACTTTGCATTTAACAGACACTATGTTTGAACACACATGTGTTATTTGGCTTTTTCATAAATTACTTACTGCCCCATGAAAAGATTCCTGACAATGACTGTCCATTATACACCTGAATTAAAATCAAAACTTAAATGGAAATATTGCTGGCAATGTGTCCTTGTTCATAGGAACTATATAAAAGCCTCTAGGAGTTCAGATTGGTTCAAGCGATTTGAAATTCGATGTCTAATAGGCCAAGCAGATAATGTAAGTGAGTAAAGTTAACCTTGTACATGAATGCTGGGGGCTTGCAGACTGGAGGGTGTATGCCCCATCTCAAGGAGTTAACCACTCTGCAGATACTCTTAAGAATGGTCAAGTCATGCAGAAATGTTGTCCAATGTTGCCAGTCTGATTTTTCAAGAGAAGCCCAAAATGTAGGTGAAAATTCCTATTTTGTAAGCCTAAGTTCAATTTTTAAAACTGCGTGGGCCAAATACAACATGTTTTTCAGGTCAAATCAGGCTACTTGTTTGAAATGTTTGGTATAATGACATCTGACTTGATAGCCAATGTGCCCATGTCATAATTGTAGTAGATTTGGATATTATTATTATCAGGATATTAGCACAGGAACTTGGGAAAAGAATGGAGGAACAATGTGAAACTTTGCCTCTATAATTCTCCCTTATTTATGTTTTCAATGTTAACTTCCACCCACCCTCCATCACAAACCTTTCAATTTTACCAAGTTTACCTGGTTTTAGTGCCATTCTCTTTTTTTTGTGAGGAAGATCGGCCCTGAGCTAACATCTGCCAATCCTCCTCTTTTTTTTTTGCTGAGGAAGACTGGCTCTGGGCTAACATCCATGCCCATCTTCCTCTACTTTATATGGGACGCTGTCACAGCATGGCCTGACAAGCGGTGCGTCAGAGCACGCCTGGGATCCGAACCGGCCAACCCAGGCCACCACAGCGGAGCGCGCGCACTTAACCGCTTGTGCCACCGGGCCGGCCCCTAGTGCCATTCTCTTTTGAAGTATACTTTGCAGAGTTGTGCTCTGATCGACTTTTTGATTTTATATTTTATTCTTATGTTTACTTCCATGTTCTTGGAGGGTGAAGTGGGGGAGATCTCATGCATCAAGTTTAAATGCTTTCTAGCAATAAAAGCATTGCAAGAGTCATTCAGCTAGCATTAATTGTGTGGAAAACAGTGTTTTCAAATTTTATGTGCTGAGAGAAGTTCCACCTTCAAACTTGAAGGCTCATTCCTTAATTGGGCTAATTAGTGAGGATATTATTGCTAATTTGTTCTTCTAAAAAGTGTTGGGTAATATCAACACAAGTTTACAGTCTAGCCGTACCATATCCACATGGGCAACAGACAAGGATTCCATGTGATCTTGACAGCAAATGGTCCTTGTTTTTCTATCTATATGCACCTGTAGAAAAAGACTAGATCTCTCAGCTCATGTGTTGGGATTTTTCCTAATCACATTATCCCTAATCACCATACTGTATATTAAGGGGGCAATCGAGTGTTTTTGGAAGATCCTTACGACTTAGAGACACCCTAAAAGACAATGGAGCTTATATTTTTATCCATATGCATCATGGTATTGTGCTCCCTTTCCATCTCCTAGCCCCAGTTTCCGGGGAAAGTTAGATTTAGTCTTTCTCTGCTGAATTATGATCACGTTGGTTCAAACCTTGGTGATTTATTCATGGTTTCTAGCCCTCTAGCAGTTATCTATCCCATGACTCCAAAGTTTTCTCCCCTGGGTACTCATTTGCTGATTTTCAGTTAGAAAAGACTGCATGGCTCCCAGACTAAAGCAATTACCCATGGCTTTGTTTCATATGCTCCTCAATATCATTATATTTAATGTTTCTGTTATCTTCCCTGGGTGGTTTGGTTCATAATCACTTAGGGAAAACAAGATTCATGATCTGATATCTAATATTCCAGTTGTACATTAACATTTTTACATGTCTCTGAGGGTCGATATCTTCTCCCAATTCCATAGTGTACTGAATCTCTTTATGTTTCAACTGTATGTGTCCATATGTTAGGATGGTAAGGCAAATAATAATAAAAAAATAAAGCAAATTATTTTTCCTTATTTTTCCCCATAGGGACCTGTAAAATACTATGTATTTCTTATTAAGTTTATTTTCCAATCATTCAAAAATATTTATTTCATGTACTTACTGCAGTGTTGTGGAAAAAGAAGAATAACATTAATTCTTACCTTTAAGTAGTTTATAATTTAATGAGTGAGGTATTCATGTTCATGAGGAACTATAATAATGTTAGACCAAAAAGTACCTGAAAGAAGTATGATCAAAATGCTATAGGGGCACACAGCAATTAATTCTGATTTAGGGGACTGGGAGAAATCGAATAGTTTACTGAAGGAATTTTAACATTAACCTGACAAAATTATTTCCTAAATAAGTTTTCTTCTTATTTTAACACTGGAAATCATGTTTTCCAAAAACTAAATAAGCTGACATCAGTGGGCATGGAAAATGCCCTCCCTCAATGTTACCATTAAGAGTAACTGACAATTCAAAATCCAATTCTTTCACAATTGACTCATAACTATTAATGAGACAAAATGAAAGGAAATGCCAGATATTCCTCATGGAAATATAGAAAAGGTAAAAATGAGAAATGGGATCTGAGATTTTAATTTGTAAGGCTGAATATACTAAAACAGTGTACATCCTCTATAATTTATCAGAAAAGTTAGCTCTTAGATTTTCTATTGTCTTTTTTTCTTGTGATATTTAGGCTTCATTTTCCCCAGTTTACTCTTAAAATCTTTTTCTCAAGGGAGTCTGATTAGGTAGTTTTAAGGCTGCAGGGCATGATGAGATCAAGAAATAATTTTACTTTGTTTTATTTCATGCTTGTTGTTTGTGCTTTCAAGTGGCTCTACTTTAAAATCAATATAGCCATAACAATTCTAGAAGATAGTTAACATTTTGAGTACATTTATGCTAGAAAAGAACGTGTCTGTAATCCATCCGGACTCTACAGAAATTATGTTCCTCTCACACCCGGGTCTGTCTGGTCAACTTTTTTTTCCCATTATTACTTTCACTTTTCAACTCCCAGCCTGAATATAATCTAGAGTTTGTTACTACCAAAATGAGCAGGAGGAAATGGATAGCCTGACCTTGAACCACATACCATTGTGGCCATCAAGTGTTTTTAGTCCAAAGCCTGACTATGTTCTATCAGCTGTTTATGTTGGAGGAGATTCCTATATCCTTTAACGTAAAGACACCAGCTCACTTAGAAATACCCCTTTCCACCCAGCACATTTGGAAAAATATAGATCTAGAAAAGCTGATGTTCTCTTTAAATCCTTGTAAACAGTCTTAATAAGAGCTAATGGAAATAATGTTAATTTAAAAATGCATATATAGCTAAAATTCGTGTTTACTCTCCTGGTTATTGGCTCCGTGCTTGTCTTTTCTCTCTTTGGTTTTCAACTGTTGCTTCTGGGTCAGTTACCTCTTCTACTTTTCTTTTTCTCCACATCAGACCCCTAACGGAGCTCTAATGTCTTAAACTCAAAGGGTCTTTTGCAAGTCTCATTTACAGTATGCTCAACCATCTTTATTGTCCCTGGATCCAAGACTGATGCATCTGTAGGAAAACCTTATATTACTTTTGTGGCTAAGAGGATAGAAGATAAAATGGCTTTCCTGATCCTCTTATTGATTTTTTCCTTTAATAATTTCTGCTCTTAGCTTTATGATTTTCATTATTCTACTTTAATTTGCTGTTCTTTTTCTATCTTCTATTGATACTTAGAAAATTTATTTTCAGGCTTTGTTCTTTGTAATATCAGAATTGAAGGCTATAAATTCTCCATTTAAGCACAAATTTAACATCACACAAGGTTTATTTGCAATATTTTCATTATTATGTATTTCAAAATATTTTTCAATTTCCATTGTGATCTCTTGTTTGATGAATGGATTAAATATATATGGATTTCTTAATTTATTGTCAATATTTACCCTCTCTTAGCTTCATAGTTTACACATTTTTAAATTATTTTTTGATGTTATTCTGTAGATTACAACATGCATTTCTGATTTATCGAAGTTTAATATATATTAACACTTCCACTTCTCCTGAACAAGGCAAGGCTCTCACAACATTTTAACTCTATTTCTCTCTCTCCTGACTTATATGCTATTGTCATATTTTGTCACATATTGCCATATATTTTGATTAAAAGCATATGTAAACACAATAATATTTTTATCACTTTTAAATATTCAATATTTATTTATTTTTACCCACATATTTACCTTTATTGTTGCTTTATGTTCTTTCTTGCATCTCCAGACTTCCATTTGTGATCATTGTTCTTCCGGCTCCAGAGTATATCTTTTATCTTTTCTTTAATGCAAGTCTGGTTGTGACAAATAATCTCAGTTTCTCTTTGCCTGAAAATGTCTTCTTTTGCTTTTGTTTTAAAAGGATATGTTACTCAATTGAAGATATTGTTTCAACGAGCTCTGTGTTCTATTGTCACTCTTTTAAGATTTTAAGATTTTCTCTTTTACTTCATAGTGCCCCCTGGAATTGTGGCTTTATGTAGTTAATCAGTTTGGGAAAGTGATTGGTAATTACATCTTTAAATCTTGATTCTCTTTCTCTCTCTGTGTTTGAGCCTCCTATTCCACGGTACCATGAGAGTAGTCTATTTTGTGAAATGCATCCCTTTGATACCTAAAACCTGAACTCCAATTTTTATCAATTTACCCTGTCAAAACTCCATTCAGTATCACACACTTGCAGCTGTTTCCATAAGAATTTGTGTAGCAGATATTAGCCTATACCTAAACGGGTAGATACATCTAGGGCGAAACTAGTCCCAATTTCTGAGATCACATCTCTTAGTTTCCTTTTTCTCTTAGATCTTGGCCCCTGAATTCTTCATAGGCTTGTTACCTCATACTTTCAAATGGGTGTTCTTTTCATTTTCTTTTTCAGTTTTTCCAGTTATTATCAAAGGACGGGCTGGACTAAGTTACCTATTTGCCAATATAGGAAACAGAACTCTCTCTTTTCAATTGATATATAATGTACACTAATTTTGAATTTTAATAATTATGATTTTTTACATATGTTTATACCTGTGTAACCACTACCCAGAGAATATATAGAATATTTCTCTCTTTCCATTAGATACCCTTGTGTCTGTCCCCCAAACTATGTCTACCATGAGATGACTACAATTCTGATGTTTATAATCATTGATTAATTTGTCTGATTTTGAAGTTAATACAAATAGAATCTTCCTGAAGGTACACTTATGTGTCTGGCATTTTTCACGGAACATGATATCTATGATATTTATCCACATTTTTGTATGTACTAGCAGTCCACTTCTTATGTCTGTGTAGTATTTCACTGCATGAATATACCACAATTTATCCATTCTCCTCTTGATTGGCATCCAGTTTTAACTACTGTGAATACAGCTGCTATAAACATTTTGTACATTTTTTTTTTTGGTAACCAGATGTATTCATTTCTCTCATGAATATACCAATAGCATAGTCATAAGGAAATCAAATATTTAGCTTTAACAGAAACTGCTAGTTTTTCAAAATGGGTTTATCATTTTACGTTCCCACCAGCAACGTATGAGATTTCTTTGTCTCATATAGGTTACATGTTCTTTTTCTTAAAAAAATAACTCTTTTTTTTCTATCTCCTCGTTTTATTTGATTATGTACCTCACTCACTGTCTAACAAAGCTGCGAATATGGAATTTACACAATGTTTTTGCTGCTTGGTCCAGTTTCCCACCCCTAACAGTAACTTCTGGTCTTTTAGTTCACATTTCCTAAAGCAAGGATCTGCTTGAGTCAGCTTAATTCTTCTCCCACCTCACCAGAGGGCTCTGTATTGGGCCAAGTGGGTTGATTTTCTTTACTCAGGTTTCAACTCTGGCAAATGAGCTCAAGTCAAGGGGGAAAGTATGGTTAACACATACAGTTGCTACTTCAAGGAGTTGGAGGGGGTGGTAAGTACTATGTTTATTATGCCCTTTACCCACAACTCATGTCCATTCTTCAAGAGAGGGCAGAATCCAAAATCTCCTATAGGCAGTTTATCTCTATTTGCTCTTCCCAATTCCACATATCTCTAATCATTACTGATACAAATTTTACTAGAATTGCCATAAACAACCATCATATATGTAATTTGACCATTTAAAAATAAATTAAAATAAAATCTGTAAAGTAGCCATTTTATAACTATCTGAAAAGTTAAGGGGTCTGCCCAAGTGTGCTCAACTGGAAAGTGCTGGAATTTGGATATAAGCTTCTATTTTCTCCAGCCTACATTTTACATTCTTCTAACAACTGTATTATCGCTCCGTATGTAGTCTAAACGTTTTGTGATCCAAATGTCGACATGAACTTACTTTAGCCATATGGAGAACATTGTGGATATTCTTGGTGAATTTTCAATTTTCTAATGATAAAGAAAATGAAGTATCTGTGTGTATTTGGGGTCTTTTTATCAGACATTTAATGAAGCTATTTCTTCATTTGGATAGTCCTCCTACTATTTTTCTAACATTTTCTACAAATCCCTAACAAATGTTGATTCATATCTTTTTAGTGAAGGACACATTTCTGGAATTTACAAAGGAAAAGAAAAACTCCACCTCTATGAATCACTGATTTTTACTCCGGCCCATTTGTTCCAAATACATCCACCAGGTACAATGTCAGTTTATGTATTTCAATATTTAACAGTTTTCTGAAGTCTCTGGTGTGTGCACACATTCTATTAAAACCCTGTAGACTATTTACTTTCTCCAATCATTCATATGTGCTTTTTCTTGCCAAATGTTAATGTGGCATCTGCTGTACCTAATTCCAGTAAATATCAGGAACTTCTATGCACACAAATAGTTTATCATACATATGCCACTAATTTGTTCTGAGACATGTCACTTATGCAAATAGCCTAGGGATTTTATTTATTAAGATGTACATCGAGTGAAAACTAAACACTTTAATCTAAAGGTCTTGGACTTTCACTCCAGAGGTTTATAATCTCTTATGCTATTTACTGACCTTGCCAAATTAAGGTTGTGAATTAATTAGCTGCATTCATGAATTCACAGGAAAGAAATGGAATTACTATCAAAGACTGAAATATATATTAGATTTTCATAAAATAGGGAAACAATGTAAGTTCAACCTGGAAGGAGCAAAACAATGAAAAAGCAAGACTTTGTTTTAAAATGGTAATGGATATATAAGACCAACCAGGCTTTCATGCTTAGTTTAATGAATTTATGTACTTCAATCATATAAACAAAGAAAATCATGTTACATAATGTTGGAATTTGATTACATATTTTTAAAAATTGCTTTTTGTGTTTTCTACTTGAAGGGAATGCATTTGCTTTTTATTTTCATTCAACTATCTATCCAAATGCTGGTTCATCAAGCAAATATTTTTTGATCACTTCTCTAAACCTCTAACCTCCTAAAATCAACCTCTCTGCCCTCATAGTATGATGTGCCTCTTACTCATAGAAAGTATTGCACTTGTAACATTGCGTTTATTGTGGGATGATTTGGTTAATTATGTGATTTCTCATGGGATTGGGAGCTCCAGGTGGGCAGGGTCCTTGCTCATTTTTTTTTTTAATGTCAAATACATGGCTAAATAGACCATGAAGACGACGTGTTTGCGGGACAAGAGCTGAGACAAGAAGGCAGAATGCTGCCTTGTTTGACGTCAGCTGAGAAGGAGCGTGCAGGTGACTCAAAAATTTTTTTTTTTGAGGAAGATTGGCCCTGCGCTAACATCTGTTGCCAATCTTCCTCTTTTTTCTTTTTTTTCTCCCCAGAGCCCCAGTACATAGTTGTGTATCATAGTTGTAGAGTTGTAGCTCTTCTGTATGGGGCGCTGCCTCAGCGTGGCTTGATGAGAGGTGAGTAAGCCCTCACCCAGGATCCAAACTCTTGAACCGCAGGCCGCAGAAGCAGAACACAAGAACTTAACCACTACGCCGTGGCCAGCCTCCTCCTCGTTCGTTTTTGCTCACTGTTGTATCTCCAGAGCCTAAAAGAGTGTTTCATGGATTAGGTTACCAATAAATAAACATAAGAGGTGCTAGATATAAATTAGAGTTTCAAGAGAATCAAGAGATTGCGTTTGGCTAAACAGACAACTGGAATCAGGAATACAGGGGGAAGGATTATGCATACGATACAGATTAGGCGAAAACTCCACTGTTTTATGAGAAATAGTAGCAATTTAGGAAGACGTATAAGCAGATGATATTACAAGGCAGATTTTAATATTAGCCACAGTAAAGATTTTTACTTTGTAGGATGAATAAACGCCCAGGCAAATAAAAAATATTCCAGGACTGAAATTAACACCATTGTGAACCTCACAGGCAACTCTTCACTGCTTAGTCCACAGCCCCAAGTTAGACACAAAGATGTGTCCTCTCTGATCCCCACTTATTTTTGCTACAGGTCCAAGGAGCTTATTCCGGTGGTATTAAATAACTATTCATTGCCTGAAGTAAAATAGTTCCTTGACGTTTTAAATATGTTAATTGAAAGTCTTGAATTCTTATAGAAGGATTCCATAGGAGCATAAGAGTTTTGATTAGCTCATTTCAACCCCCTCTGTACCAGGTTTCCATAAAATAATTCTTACTATTCATTCCCTCTCTCTCTCTATATATATATACACACACACACACACACACACACACACACAATATATAGTATATAAACACACATATATGTATGTATATTAGTTTCCCCTCCAATAACTGTAATCTTGTTGATCTTCCTGTGCCTTGAGGGTCTTCTGTTTTTCACTTTCACTGTAGTTATGTTTGGTACCCAAATCCACTCAATATGCAATGATGAAACGGTATGCTTGTTCTCTGCCGGTTTGCTTAACATCTGGTGAATGTTTGAGTATATGGGAAATCCTAACGTCAACAACAGGAGAGCCAGAGACTGAAAAGTGAGAAGCCAATGTGGGAGCAGAGGCTGCAATGGGAAGAGATGAAACTTGTCATATACTTATGTATATACATAACACACATATACATATGATAATACATATATCATGTATGTGCATATGAAAATATATAATATATATACACATGTAATATATAATACATACATATGTATGTGTATAGAGAGAGACATGTGTATACATATATAATTTTAAAAGAAGTAAAATAGAAGGATGACTGAAAATGTAATCTCTCTCTTTCCTGAGACTCCAATGCAATAATAACAATAAAAGAGTAGGAATCACGTAAACCCGCAATGGTGAAGACGGATGAGAAACTGCAGTGATGTCCATTATTTAGGGCTCCCCAACATGTTGAGCACTTTCCTTAAGGTTTGATTATTTTCCGCATTTAGAAATCTGCCTTGTCCAGGTAAAAGCGGAAATCTTCTACTTCTAGAATCCCTTGCAGCTGCATTCCATCAATCAGAACTATGTCTTTATCTTTTTCTCATGTTTTTCTTCTCTCTCTCTCCCCTGTCTTCATCTCCAGCTCCAGCTCCAACTCTATCTCTCTAACTTACACTGTCTGGAAAACATTTCCTCAATTCTAACTTCAACTAGTAGAGTAGCTTAGGGGAGGGAGGTTTTGGTGAAATTTGGTTTGTTCCTCATTTTAAAGTTTTTAAAGGCTTTACTATAGTAAGTATGATATAAATATATTTACTGTAAATAAAATGTTGGCCATTAGCTTTTGATGGATTTTTTTCTTGCTTTTTAGGTGCACAAGGCTAGCTCAGGTTGAGGCCTGACTGGATGACTGAAAGTATTATTTCTATTTATATAAATTTACATTTTGCCCCGTTTATTTATCCTCTCTCTGTTTCTGTCTCTCTCACTCATCTCTGTGTGTGTGTGTGTGTATACCACAGAGTCTATTTTGAAGGTAATTTTTTAATTTAATTATTTTATTGAGGTAATATTGACTTATAACACTGTAATTTCAGGTGTACATTATTATATATCAGTTTCTGTATAGACTACATCATGCTCACCACCAATCATCTAGTTTTTATCTGTCACCATACATATGTGCCTTGAAAGGAATTTTTTAATGGTTCTTAATTTCTTCCTTACTCACTGATCTTTTCGGGTTTTCTCTCTTTTGGGCAAACTATAGTAATTCACATTTTACTATCATATTGTCAATTTTGTACAGCTTTTTAATATTTTGGGGAAAGAGTGTCACACAGTATCATCATAAAAACAAAAGTTCTTATCTGTCTTACAACTATTTCTCATTTGGAAATTCACATTTTCTTTAACTTGTTGATTAGATTTTCCAGGGCAAATCTTTCTTTTTGACTCATCTCCCTGAAAACAACAAATAAGATTGGATAGCCAAATACTTTCTAAGTAAGACAGAATACCAAATATTGATTACTAAGAATAATTTTAAGGTTATATACTTTTGCTTCTTATTTTTATATGCTACAGAGAGGCTATTTCTTGGGTCATATTAGTTGAATATGTTCAACTTTTTTTTGTTTTGCACTTTAAGAAGGTGTAAAAAGAATGTGTGTGGGTATAGAAAGTGTATAGTTGTTTTCATGAGCTTTACAAGTCTTAAAATGCTTGTGTTTGATAGACAGTTCTCAATTACCAACCCTTCAATTTTCTCTGTGAAATAGAAGTCAGTGACTACGGGTAGAAATTATACTGAAAATGGACAGCTGAAACAAGAAGCATTCACGGCCGCAAAATTCAATTGTGCCTGCCTTTTTCCCCCCTAAAGAAGAGAGTACTTCTTTCCTAAAGCAGCAGCTCCCAAACTTTTTGGTCTCCAGGCTCCTTTACATTCTTAAATGTTATTGAGGACCCCTAAAACCATTTTTATGTGGGTTACAGTGTAAATTACAACTATCAAAAGTACACTGTCAGAAATTTAAATTGAGAAAAACTTTAAAATACATATTTGTCAATTCATTTGAAAATGACCGAGGTGAACTCATTTCGTGTTAAGAAAGTAACATTTTTATGAATAAATAACTCTTTTCCAAAGTAAAAAAAATTATGAGCTGAGTGGCATTTTTGCAAATTTCTTAAAAGTCTTACTTGGTAGAAGACAACTGAGTTTTTATGTCTGCTTCTGCACTCAGCCTTCTGAGATATCATGTTATGTAGCCTCTAGGAAGCTCCACTATACACTTCTGAGAAGAAGAGTGAAAAGGGCAAATAACATCCTACTGTTATAATGAAACTAGTTTTGATCTTGCAGACGCACTGAGAGAGAATCACAGTTCTAAAGTGAAATGTTAGTCTGTTCCAGAATACGGAAGGGCACAAAGAAGGACGATTTGCAAGTGAATTTTATTTGCCTTGTTTGAGAATACCTGAGTATGCAAGTACGCCACAAAGTATATTAAATTTTAGCAACGTTTGCTTAATTTTTGATGAGCTGGCTTCCTTCGTATACTAATTGAAGCCTTAACCCATATTATGGATAGCTGTTCTTTACCTTCTGTATAATCTACCTTGATAAAAGAATCTGTTTATTAGAATAATTTTCTGTGTGCTTTATGTCATTGTTGTTATGTCCTTGTTAGTCAAGGAAGGAAAAAAAAAAGAAACACAAAGAACTAAGATTCTAGGATACTTTACAATATTGTTACCTTTTATGTTTACTTTAAAGTGCTTTGGGGGCCCGCCCACTGGCACAGCAGTTAAGGGCACACGCTCCACTTTGGTGGCCTGGGGTTCGCAGTTTCAGATCCCGGGTGTGGAATGACACACCGCTTGCCAAGCCATGCTGTGGCGGCTTCCCATATAAAGTAGAGGAAGATGGGCACAGATGTTAGCCCAGGGCCAATCTTCCTCAGCAAAAAAGAGGAGGATTGGCGTGGGATGTTAGCTCAGGGCTGATCTTCCTCACAAAAAAAATAAAATAAAATAAAATGTTTTACTGTCAGTTTGATTAGAGGTAGCCAAGTAGTTTCTCATTCTAAATCAGTCAAGTGAACATCTCTGTGAGAGTGCTTTTGATTTTGCATTCTCAAAATAAAACTCTAGCGGCCGGCCCCGTAGCGTAGCGGGTTAAGTGCGCACTCCGCTGCTGGCGGCCTGGTTTGGATCCCTGGCACGCACTGAGGCACGGCTTGTCAGGCCATGCTGTGGTGGCATCCCACATAAAGTGGAGGAAGATCGGCATGGATGTTAGCCCAAGGCCAGTCTTCCTCAGCAAAAAGAAGAGGATTGGCATGGATGTTAGCTCAGGGCTGATCTTCCTCACAAAAAATTAAAAAAAATAAAACTCTAAATTTAGAAAGAAATAAAGATTTTAGGATATTTATTACATGCAAAAATATCTTTGTGATTTCCCAGAGAGCTTCTGGAAAATCACAAATAAGGATTTCTTTTTTTTCACTTCATAAAAAGAGAGATGTTAGAAATAATTAGATTGGTCTTTATGGATATTACATTATAGTGGAAAACTTGCTACTCATAGGAAAGAACATAAATCTTTGCTGATCCTTTTCCTTTCTGGTCGTGTTGTTTCAGAGGTCTAGACATGAATTAGTCTATAATTTTTGCTAATCCACCTCAGTTATATTTTATTGAGGGGTAATTACTCCTAAACAGTGTGTTTCAAACAACTTGAACTATTGACTCACAGCACATCTTACATCTTGATGCAACACACATGTGCATTCACAAATGCTCACAACAGAAACAAAGTTTTAAGAAATAAGACTAACCCATACATTTGAGATGTACTTCTACTCTAGTCCATTCTAGATGCTATTTGATTTGATTCAATTTAATTCGATTTTGTTAAAACAAAAATCCTGGTTGCAAGCCACTAAATTGATTTCATAATCCACTATTGGGCTGTGAACTCTAATTTGAAAAACACTCCAGTAAAAGAAATTTTTTATTGATAATCTTACCTTTCCCTGTCATGCAAATTTTCTTTGTTTTTTTTTTAACAATTAAAAGGTGGGAGAGTACATCAGCAACCACTCAGTGAAGTCACATCCCACCTGCCATCTGTCTCTTCTTTTCCCTTACTGAAGACTGATAGACGCAACCACATGATAAACCATAAGGAAGGGCTTTTAGAATCTGGATCCAATCAGGACCAGCAGACCCAAAGTATTTACTTTTCCTTTTCCTCTGAGTTCCCCAGAGGAAAAGGAAAGTTATATGCTAAACTGATTTCAAACACTGTGCACTTTTCTCTTGCAAATGAATCCATTAAAATCTAGGGAGCACCTGCTGACCTGTGCACTGCTATTTCATGCTGACTCAATGTTTTCAGGGAGAGAATGGAATAGAAACTTGCATTTTAATAATACCTACTGATCATGTGTCCTAGCAGCTGTTTTATTTTTGCTGACATTGCAGAGAAAACAGTACCGCATCCTTGGAAAGCATGAGTTTCTGTTGGAGAACTGCACAGTTCTAAGTGTTCCTGAACTGTGTGCATTTCTCAGAACATGCCAACACCAGCACGAAGTGCTTTCCTCTTCTTTCCTACTACAAGTTTCAGCACCTAAGTCTCTCTTCCTTTCTTCATTTGTACCACCACCCCCTGTGTCATGTAACATTCCTCAAACCAGCTGTCAGAAGGTTTTTAATAAAAAGTTTTACTGAGAAGACAAACTGAGTATAACATGTTAAAAATATAAATACGGCAACATGACAATAGTTTAAGGACTTTTACCAGTACTTACAGTCATTATTCTAGGTTTCTTAATGGGAACAGGAAGGTTTCAAACAGTCTTCTGGTCTTCCTTTCTATTCCGAAGGGTAGAATACACTCAACCTTCTCCTCCCTTAGATCCCGGCTCTTTTCTGAATTGCGCACTCTGTATAGTATTTATTCATCCTGAAATATGAACTGTAATGGATCAATAGGCTTGAACTTGTATCCATTCAAGTGTCCAATTGCATCAAGTAAGTAGTTTGCACTCCTGGGGACCACCGGTGTATTTCCCACATGACTGAACCCTGTATATATTTCCTATATCCTCAGGAAATGTCCCACTACTATTTTTACTCACAGTCATATTTTTATATTATTTTTGTTCTTTTGGTAACCACGAAGGTTGAAACTAATGATTTCTTCAAATAACTTTTCTTCAAATATAGTCTTGATGGAAAAGCAATACACAAACCCAATGAAAGGAGCATTTCTATTTGAGAAGAGGAGCAGAGTTCTGGATCCCAATGAACTCATCACTACAGTTACCTCATCCCTGACACATGTGTCTGATGGGACTCCTAAGACTTCACAGCTGACATAAAAAAACCACAAACACATCATGTGAGCACACACATACCACATGTCTAAACAAACAGATCCCATTGCTCCTACTTGACATTGAGAAGCTTTTGAAAAATAAGAAGGAAAAAACATAAGAAATCAGACTGATTTCTGATTAAATATTTAGTAACTACTAATTGAAAACACATGAATAAAAATTTTATTGCTCTCCAATGAGACTATGAGAGAGAACAACTGCAGACAAAATATTTCCACAAAATTTTGGAAGACAAAAAGCAGATGAAGAAGTGGTAACTGAGCCTAGAAATCTAAAAAACAAAAATGAAAAAAAAACACAACTTAGCCTGAAGAGGGGTTTACCTAAGGATGATATCAAAAATATTTAACAAGGGGCCAGTCCAGTAGTGTAGTGGTTAAGTTCTCGAGCTTCGCTTTGATGGCCCCGGGTTTTCGGGTTTGGATCCTGGGCGTAGACCTAGGCACTGCTTATCAAGCCATGCTATGGTTTCGTCCCACGTATAAAGTAGAGAAAGATGGCACAGATGTTAGCCCAGGGCCTACTTTCCTCAACAAAAAGAGGAGGATTGGCAACAGATGTTAGCTCAGGGCTAATCTTCACCAAAAAAAATAATAATAATTAACAATCTGTACAGCATGGGCCCTGACCAGTAAATAAATTTATGTTGAGTGTGGGCTACGTGAACTAATACCAGCCTGAGAAAATCGATGAAAATGAGCATCTCCATAAGTTCTGTTCATGGCAGCACCTGCTGCCTTTGGGAGAGGGGTATAAGACACAGGCCAAAAAACCAGAGGACTAGTTGAAAGTCTGTCTAGAGAGTGGTTACTTATATAGCACTTACTATGGTACTTAGATAGCACTCACTGGGTGCTAGGCGCTATTCTTGGTGCTTTCCAAATAATATATTTTTAATTCTATAATAAACCTAAGAGTAGATTATTAACATTATCACTTTACAGATAAGGAAACTGAGGCACAGAAAGGTTAACACACTCAAGATCAACCATCCAGTTAGTGATGGTGCTATGATTCACACCCAGGCAGTCTGTCTCCATTCTCTTCATGACTACGCTATGTCGCCTCCTACTTTTTTCCTCAGGAAAATTTGAATGGAAAGGGCCATACCTAAGGGAATTTACACATAGCAGAAAGCAGGGTCAAAGAGAGGAGCTGAAAACAATGGGATTAAATTAATTTCTTTACTCTCGATGGTGTGGCCTTCAGTTCCACTCTGCTCTCAGGAAGACAGCATGGAGCTATTACCTTCTCCCACCCCCTGAACACACAAATTGACAGGAGATTGTGTCACCGACTAATTTCCCCAAGGAACTCAAGGGTGGGTTCAGAAGCATCTAACTGTTTAAGAGATGCAGTCACCAACCACCCTGAACCAGGCCGAGTCCCATCACAAGAGTGAGGCCTATGACCTTTGCCTCATTTTTAACGTTAAGGTCTCTGCTCTGGGAATAGCTTAGGCCTTATTACCTAACCCGCAGTGTATGTGGCCAATTGAACCTGTGCAAGCAAATACCCACCTCTCCCTTTTGAACATTTATTCCCCATCTGAAATAAAAGGCCCCTGCTTCCCTTTGTTTGGGGATAGCCACAACTTTGCAAATGATTCCGCATGGCCTCCTATCTGCTGCAAGTAAGTTCTATTTTGTATGACAAGTACTTCTGGTCAAGAGTCTGTAACTCACGAGGAGGCGAACCCACTTTTGGTTCAGTAACAGTTGGAGGATGCATGCCTGAAGAAACAAAATATCTTGAGAGGAAAGATCTTCACATGCTGAATTGGGTGGGAGGTGTCTCACGGTGAAAAAGTCGACTTAATAGCCATAAACTCTAGGGCCCAGGCGGTGGCATAGTGGGTAAGTTTGCGCATTCCACTTCGGTGGCCCGAGGTTCGCTGGTTCAGATCCCGGCCAGGGACCTACTCACCACTCATCAAGCCATCCTGAGGCAGCGCCCCACATAGAACTAGAAGGATCTAAAACTAGGATATACAACTATGTACTGGAACTTTGGGGAGAAAAAAGAAAAAGAGGAAGATTGGCAACAGATGTCAGCTCAGGGCCAAGATCTCTCAAAAAAAAAAAAAAAGAAATATCCATAAACCTTAAAGCTCATCAACTGAGAAGTCTCGCCTTATGAACCTTGATTGGTTTATTCTTAAATGAAAAAGGCCAGAAAAGGTTCAACTAAGAAGTTGAGGTAGTTTCCACACAAAAAAAAATACTACCAATACTACAAACACTGATCGTTATAATAATAATCACTAAGCGTGAGATAGATGAAGCCAAAGAAAACAATCAGTAATATTTCGAAGAGATGTTGCATCCATAAAACAAGACCTGAATTCCATGATGAAGGTATTGTAAGAAAACAAGAAACAGCTCTTGAAAGCAACCAAAAACATGCAAAATTTTAATATTTCAGTAAATAGGTAGGAATATAATGGGTTACGTTCTCAGAAAGTAGAATGCAACAGCAAAGAGATCAAACAGAAGACCAAAATATAAGAACAACTTTCCTGAACTCTCATTATTTCCATTGTTTAGCTTATATATACTCAAGTTTTCTTTGTGGAACAACAAATGCATAGAAATAATTTCAATATAATTTTATGCTTTCCAAATCCTCTTCCCATTTTTGTTTTCTGTTCTACGGCTTAGGCTGAAGCTTCCAATACAATGTTAAATAGTAAAGATGATAAGATAAATCCTTATCACCTTTCTGATTTTAATAATGTTTTCAAAGTTTCATCACTAAGTGTATTTGATAACATCTGTGACATATTATTTGATTAAAATTAAGGAAGTCTGGCTGGCCCCGTGGCTTAGTGGTTAAGTGCGCGCGCTCCGCTGCTGGCGGCCCGGGGTTCGGATCCCGGGCGCGCACAGACGCACCGCTTCTCCGGCCATGCTGAGGCCGAGTCCCACATACTGCAACTAGAAGGATGTGCAGCTGTGACCTACAACTATCTGCTGGGGCTTTGGGGGAAAAAATAAATAAATAAAATTATAAAAAAAAAAACTTAAGGAAGTCGTGTTATATTCTTACTTTTCAGAGAATTTTATAATGAAAGATTGTTAAATTTTATAAAGTGCTGGGAATTTCCCTTTTTAAGTATATTGAGATGGTGGATTAAACAGGTAAATATTCTCATATTGGAAAATTCTTTCACTCGGGATAAATTCTGCTTATTCATATTCTAAATGTTAGAATTATTTATGCTTGTAAATACATTGACAGATTCAGTTTGATATTAGCAGCACTCAATTTTATTTAAGATTTTTCATATTTATTTTGATAACTGAAATTATCTACAGTTTTCTTTACCTTTGCTGTACTTGCTTGATGTTATTACCAAATATATGGTAGAATTATGAGCTGTGTGGGATAGTTTTTCTGATTTTACTCTTATTTGGAAAGTAGTATAAAAAAAGGATTCATCTGGCTCTCAAAAGTTTGGTAAAAACCACTCAGATTCTTGGAATTTGTGCCTTTTAGGGAATGAAGATGGCTGTATTTGAATAACAATTCGATTTATTTAATAGCTGTTAATACATTCAAGTTTTGACCTCTTTTCCATTAAATTTTAGCAATGCATGTATCATTTGTGTTATCTAATTTGTTGTCCTATGGTTGATTATTGTTTTCTCTTAGGAATTTTATATCCTCTATCTTTAATTATGTCCCCTTTTCCCCCTTAATATTGATTATTTGTGCCATCTTTTCTGGTTATTTACCAGTCTTGTTAGAGTTTTCTTTGTTTACTAATCTTGTCTAAGATTGTATATTAATTTCCTCACTTTTCGACTTTATCTTGTACTTCATTAATATTTCTCACATCTTAAATATTTATTTTCTTCTCTTTCCTTGGGTTGATTCTATTATATAAAAATTTTTTGAGTTCAATTATCTATTTTTCTATTTTTTAATAATTGTATTTAAGGCTATATTTGAGCAATAAATATCATTTAGCTTTAAGTATATTGTTATATCTATTTTGATTTCCTCTTTAGTATAATATAGAAACGACATTTTGTTCAAATAAGTACATTTGGGACTACATTTTTGTTAATTTCTAATCCTCTGTACTTTCCAATCAATTTTCCTGTAACCTAAAACTGTTCGTAAGAAACATCTTTTAAATAAAAAAAAAGTACATTCTAAATTTAGGTGTAGTTCGGGGGATCTAACATACAGCATGGTGACTATAGTTAATAATACTGTATTGTATATTTGAAAATTGCTAAGAGAGTAGATCTTTAGTGTTCCCAACACATGCACACACGCACACACACACACACACACACACACAAACACACGCAGAAAGGGTAACCATGTGAGGTGATGGATGTGTTAACATGATTGTGGTAATCATTTCACAGTATATATGTATATTAAATCATCATGTGGTACACATTAAAAAATCACATTATAAAACCTAGATATATACAATTTTTACTTTGTCAATCCTACCTCAATAAACCTGGAAAAAATAAATTTATGTGTACACAAAATCATCGAGCTTATTTAAAAACTCCAAATATCTACACACTTAACTGTTTTTCAATTAAATCTTTTAGTTATTGATAAAAGCATAAAGAGAACACCACTATGGGAGTGTTTGTCATGTCCTCCTTGTAATTATGACAATTTTTGCTTAATATGTTTCTAATACGTTGTTAAGAGTATAAATGTTTATAAAAATTAATCTCTCTTGGTGGTTTGATCCTTCTACTACTATGTTTACCTCTGTGTCTTGTAAATCATACTTTTTGGCTGAAATTAATATTGCTTCACCAACTTTTATTTGTTTAATAACATCTAGTCTGTGTTTTCTAATCATTAATTTGGGAATTTGTTTTAAAAATACGTCTCCTAAAGGTGGCATATTGTTGGATTAAAAAAAAAATTTGTAGTCTGTTCCTTAATAAATTATTTTATTTTACCATGTTACTAATATATTTGTAGTTATTTCTATCTTATTTCATGTTTTTCATTCACTGTCTTCAACAGATTTTTTAAGATATAAATTACAAACCATAAAATTCACCCATTTTAAGTGTACGAGTCATGATTTTTAGTAAATTACAGAATTGTTCAACCATCACTACAATCTAATTTTGGAACATTTCTATGTGCTCTAAGAGACTCCTCATGCCCATTTGCAGTCAATTCCTGTTTCAGCCCCAATCCTTGACTATTTTATTTCATCTCTCTGTAGATTTGCCTTTTCTGAACATTTCATATAAATAGAATCATAGTATATGATGGTTTACATCTGGCTTCTTTTATTTAGAATGTTTTTAAGGTTTATCTATGTTTATCAATAACATTTATTGGTAGTTTGTTCCTTTTCAGTGTTGAATAGCATTTTATTGTAAAAATATACCACACTTCATCATCCACTTAGAAGTTGATGGATATTTGGATTGTTTCTACTTTTTGGTTGTTATTAATAATGTTGCTTGCATTGTTTGTGTGGACATAATGTTCTCATTTACCTGGGCGGATTCGTAGGAGTGAAATTGTGGGCTTGTGTGGTAAATTATGTTTAACTTTTTAAGAAAGTCCCAAAATGTCTTCCACAGTGGCTGCCCCATTATTACACCCCTATGAGCAGGGTATGAAGTTTTCCTTTTCTCTATACCCTTGTCAGCAATTGTTACTGTCCAGTCTTTTGATTATAGCCATTTGAGTGGGTATAAAGTGGTATGCCCTCATGATTTGAAATTTGCATTTCCCTAATGACTAATGTATTAGTTTTCTATGCTTCATAATAAATCACCACTAATTTAGCAGCTTAGAATAACACACATTTATTATCTCACAGTTTCTGTGGGTCAGAAGTTAGGGCATGGCCTTTCTGGGTCTTCTGTTAATGGTTTCACAAAGCTACAATCAAAGTGTTTGCTGGACACATTCTGCCCAAGCTTCCCTGAGGAAGAAAGTGCTTCTAGGCTCGCTCAGGTCTTGGCAGAAGTCATTTCTTGTGAGTGTGGGACTGCTGGCAGCTTGCTTCCACGAAAGAGTAGATACAGGGACTAGGGTGAGTCAGCTAGAAAGACGGAGTCTCATATAACATAACATAAACAGACATGATAGCCCATTATCTTTGCTATATTCTATTGTTTAGAAGCAAGTCAGAAGTCCCACCTATCCTCAAGGGAAGGGGGTTAGACAAAGGTGTGAAAACCAGGAGGTAGGTATCGTGGAGAGCCACTTTAAGAGTCTGTCCACCAACTAATAACGTTGAACATCTTTTTGTGTGATTATTGGTCATTTGTGTATCTTCTTTGGTAAAATAATAATTTAAATCATTGGTTATTTAAATGTTGGGTTACCTTTTTATTATTGGTTTTAAGGGCTCTTTTTATGTTGTGGATACAGGTCCTTTATCAGATAAAAATTTATAAATATTTTCTCATAATCTGCAGTTTATCTTTTTGTTTTATTTATGGGTGCTTTTTAAAGCATGAAATTTTTAATTTTTTATGAAGTCCGACTTATCAATACTTGCTTTTTCTTTGCATTTTTCTTTTTTTTTTCACATCTATGTGATTCTTAAAGTTTTCTTTAGTATCTCGTTTCTTTTCACAATTTTGAAACAATAGCCTGAATTTCTCTTCTTACCTTAAATTGTTAACATCCTTCACTATGAATGTTTGAGCAAAACTTTACAAATTTTCAGTATGCCTTTCCTTTTTATAATAAAGAAAAACCATCACTAAAAATTACCAATTGAACTCCTTCATTCTTATTTTTAAAAATTTGTCTAAAATTTTAGTTCTACCTATTAAAAACAACAGAAATAAATTTATATATTTATTTGCTTACTATGAGCAGCTAATGTAATCTCTTTGGCCTTCATTTTTCAGTACATCATACATCTTCTATCTTGGTATCTTTTTTTTTTAAGTATTGAAATATTGTTATTCTAGTATGTCTAAAAACGTGCTTATTACTTTGCCCAGGTTATTAAGCTGTGATTAAGCTGCGTATCATATTCTAGTTAAGATATTTACTCAAGACATTGAAAACATTATTCTATTTTCTTCTTTATTGCTCACGGGACATCTGCTATTTGTCTCCTTGTCATTTCTTTTCTTTCTCTTTTCACCGAGGAAGATTTGCCTTGAGCTAACATCTGTGCCCATCTTCCCCTATTTTGCATATGGGACACCACCACAGCATGGCTTGACGAGTGGTATGTAGGTCCATGCCTGGGATTCAAACCTGTGAACTCCAGGCCACTGAAGTGAAGCGTGTTAACTTAACCACTAGGCCACCAGGCTGGCCTCTGTCATTTCCTTTTAGACAATCTGTTTTTCCTTTCTAATAGCTACTAACCTTTTCTCTTTGTTATATTCTTCATTTTTACTCTATAGTGATCAGGTGTGGAATTATTTTTTATATATTTTACTTAGTGAATTTTCATTATATTTCTATTTGGATTTTGAAAATATTTAACCATTATCTTTCAGAATATGTTTACTTTTCTGCAATTTTTCTTTTTTCTTTCCTCAGGGGCTTCTTGTTAGATGTATTGGAAATTTCTCAAGCTATTTTCCATGAATTTCTCTCTTATATTTTCCATTTTTTATCTTTTTGTGTTATATTCTAGTTGAATACTATCTTTAAATTCACTAAATATTCTTTGATCCTGTCCAGGCTATAATTTATCACATCTATTGAGTTAAAATATTTTAACCATTTTATTGAGGTATGATTGACATGTAAAAAGTTGTACATATTTAATGTATACAACTCAATGAGTTTGGGGAAAAGTATACACCAGTGAAACCATCATCATCATCAAGGCTATAGACATATTTGACCATAGACATCATCATTATTACTATTGTAGGAACACAACATAAGATTTAGCCTCTTAGAAAATTTTAAGTATACCATGCAGTATTGTTAGCTACAGGCTCTATGCAGTAGAGCACGTCTCTGGAACTTATTTATCTTGCATAACTGAAACTTATTTATCTTGCATAACTGAAACTTTATGTCCTTTGACTGTCACATTTCCATTTCCCCTGCCCCCATTCTAGTCTCTGCTTCTATGAGTTTGACCATTTTAATTAAGTGGTCAAACATTTAAGTGAGGTCATACAGTATTTGTCTTTATCTGTCTGGCTTATTTTACTTACTATTATGTCCTCCAGCATGTGGTATATACATACAATGGAATATTATTCAGCCTTAAGAAAAGAAGGAAATCCTACCATTTGATTTTTATAAATTTAAATGGTTACATTTCATATATGTCTGTGCTTGATTCATAGCTCCTTTGTAAAAAAACATAGGCTTTATAGTCATAGTCACTTTAGATTGGTCTATTATTTACATTGCATCAGAAATAAATTAAATTTCCATTTTTTTCTTAGCATTAGTTTTATTCACTTACTTTGATATGTGGTTACACATTTATTTGTGTGAGAGGGATATTATTCCCCTCTCTCTATATAGTGGGTTAGGTTTTAATTTGCTTTTTAAAATCTAGTTTCTAAATGTGGAAGCTCATTTATTTTAGACATGTCTTCTTTTCTGTTAAAGCTTTTAACTTTTGTGTGAAGCACTGCTTTAGGTGCGTCCCACAAATTTTGATCATGTGTGTTTTCATTTACATTCAATTCAAATTCTATTTCCCCATGACTCCTTTTACTCATGGGTTACTTATAAGTATGCCATTCACTGTCTAAATATATGAGGATTTTCCAGATATCTTTGTGTTATTGGTTTTTAGATTAATACTATTGTTGTTGGAGAACATACTTTGCATGGTTTAAGTTTTTTTTAACTTATTTGGAGTTTTTTTCAGGCCTAGAATATGGTCTAACTTGGTGGATGTTTCATGTACACATGAAAAGAATATATATTTGGCTTCAGTTCAGGGGAGGTTTCTATAAATGTCAAGTCAAATTGGTGACAGTGTATTTCAGGTCTTCTATATGCTTATAGATTTTCTCTCTACTTATTCTACCAGTTACTGAGAGGAGCACTGATATCTCCAACCATAATTGTGAATTTGTTTACTTCTCCTTTCAGGTCTATTAATTTTGCTTCCTGTGTTTTGAAGCTGTGTTGTTCAGTAAATTCACATTTAGGATTTTTATGTCTTCTTTTTAAAATGATTCTTACTTTTATGTAAAATTTTTTCCTGGTAATTTTCCTCGTTCTGAAGTCCACTTTGATAAAAAGATAGCCATTCCAGCTTCTTCTTGATTAATGTTTGCTGAGGATATATTTTTTCCAGCATTTTACTTTTAGCCTATCAATGTTTTTCTATTTAAAGAGACTTTCTTTTAGACAGCATACAGCTTTTTTCAAAAAATTCTATGGACAATCTCTTCTCTTTTAATTAATATATTTAGACTGTTTATATTTAATGTGATTATTGATATGTTCGGATTAAATCCCACCATTTTGTTAGTTGTTTCTATCTGTTTTACCTCTTCTTTTCCTTATCTCTTTCTCTTCTGAATTTTTAATTAAATAATTTTTATGATTCTATTTTGTCTCCTTTATTGGTTTAATATTGACACCTCTTTTTTTAACAAACTAAAGTTCACAATATTCCTCTTTAGTTAATTACTGTCTGCTTTCAAATAATATTAAACTACTTCATAAATAGTATAAAAACTTTACACAATATACTTCCCATTCCTCCCTCCCATGCTGTCTTCTCTTATTATCTATATTTTACTTTAACATATGCTATAAACCCAAATTATTTTGATATTATTTTTTCTTTATACTGGCTATTTCAATACAATAGAGAAATATACTTTATATGTATCTTCATTTTACTATTTTTGGAGATTTTTTAAAAATCTTGGTTTCTGTGTAATATCATATTCTTTCTGCTTCAAGAGTTTCCTTTAACATATCTTATATTGAAGGTCTGCTAGTAATAAATTTTCTTTGCTTTTGTTTGTCTAAAAATGTCTATTTGACACTCATTTTTGAGTGATATTTTTGCTCTATACAGGATTCTGGGTTGGCAAGTTTTTTTCCTTCTTTCAAACTTTTAAATATGTCATTCCACTGTCTTCTGGCTTCCATAGTTTCTGACACAATAATTCCCAGTATTGTTCTTCTGTATGTAACATGTTTTTTTCCTTGGACTCTCTTCAAGATTTTCTCTTTATCTTTGGTTTTCAGTAGTTTGAATATGATATGTCTAGGTGTGTTTTTTGGGGGGAGTATTTATCCTGTCTGGTGGTTCTCTGAGCTTATTGGATTTCTGGTTTAATTTCTTTTATCTGTAATTCAATTATTTCTTCTTCCTTGTTCTCTCTCTTTTCTTTTTGGGATTCCAAGTAAATGTTAAGCCATTTGATGTTCTTCCATAGCTTTTGGATTCTCTATTCTGTTTTTCTTTTTTTCTTTTTTAACTCTCTTTGCATTTCAGTTTTGGTTATTGATATATTTTCTTTTATATTCACTGATTTTTTTTTAGGCGAAGTCTAAGTCCACTGACGAGTCCATCAAAGGCATTTTTCATCTCTATCATCATGCTTTTTATCTTTCAGATATCCATTTGTTTCTTTATAATTGGTTCTTTATAATCTCTCCAGAAACTGCCCATATGTTCATGTAATGACTGTCACTTTTTCCACAAAAAGTTTTACCATATTAATCAGAGCTAATTTGAATTTCCTCTCTGATACTTCCTATAACTGGGTCATTTTTTGAGTCTGGTTCTGTTGATTGCTTTGTCTTTTGACAGTGAGCTGTTTTTCTTGCTTCTTTTTCTCATGGTTTTTATTAAACTCCTGTCACTGAGTGCAGAACAGTAGATTTTGAAATATATAGTCCTTATGCCTGCAAATGAGCAGTACAGGTGTTTTTTTGCTAGGTGTTTTGTATGTGTATGTAGTCAATCTAGTCAGAAGTTGAACTAGGTTTTTCTTTCTATTGTTACTATGAATATCTGCAAGGCAGCACTGACTTCAATTTCTCAATGTCCCTGCCCAGTATTCAACCTTTAGCATTTTTTTTAATATTTTAGCTGAAACATTCTTATCTGCTTGTATGGGACCTGACTTGACTTCTGTTTCTTGCAGTTTGCTGCAGGAAAGCCACTGTTTTCTGTTCCTTTGTAAGAACTGGTTTCGTCCTAGATTTCAGGCTATTTGGTTGTCTAGAGACTTCAGCTATCTGATGAGTTCAAGAATAGTTATGATTTTGTAGATTATCTGGTTTTTTCTTGTTGTCAGGGTAGGAAAAACACTGTCTCTAATTTTTTGTATCATTAAGTGGAAGCGGAACTATGCTATGCTGTGATTTTTGGGTTTTGACATCACTGCCTGAGGCCACTAAACCAAAATCAGGATTAGTATTATTGGCTCAGTTCAGGAATCAGTGGGCTGTTGTCAGCTTGGCTCAGTAATATAGGGAAGGCCACCTCTGCTTCTTCCCAGGTTTCTATAAGCCCAGATGGGAGAATTTTGCCTCTTTCTTCAGCTTATTGTAATGAGACTGTTTGTAGTTTCCCATCAGACGTGGGGCATTTTCTGCCCCTATCATCCCACAAGGTTAGAGTTTATGACTTCTTTGGCTTGCTTCAGGACCTAGAGATTGGCAGGTCTTTGGCCTCAATACTGTTTTTGTTTCTGTTCCACACCTACCTACAAAAGCCAGTAAAATAGCACCTTTGGAGAAGTGCAACCTTCTAAATGAAGAAAATCATCTTGGCTTTGGGAGATCTGGATTCAAGGCCTGTCTGCAGCGGTGAGGTGTATAAAATGCTTTCTTCACATAATTTGAAGTTACGGATATGTATTTTAGTTGGCTGCATTCAGATCTGTCTTGAAAGTTAAGGGTGGTGCATTTGACATATAACGTTGTACAGTATCAGTGAACCAATAAGGATTATATTAAAGATGAACTAGATATAATTAAATAAGTAGTATTTCAAAACAGTATTTCCATTTATTCATAAAACCTTTTCATATGCCCTCATTTTAGGTTCTCACAGGCTTGAAAATCATTTGGACTAATATCTGCATTTTAATAATGAGGCTATAGAGACAGAATAATAAGGGACAGTTACTAAGAGACAGACTTGGGACGCAAACACAAGTGTTTGCAACTCTGCCTCCATGTACTTCTTCTATTGCACAATGATGTCTCCTTAAAAAAATACCACACATTGCTGTACAGAATGTAGCTTCGGTTACACTGGCTCCATAGACGAATAGGAAACCTCTTCAATCTCTACAAAATAATTCAGTGCTTTCTGTCATAAGTGCAAAAGAGATTTTTCTGTTCTGAATGTTTAGTTTAAAACTTGCTGAATTGGCAGAGGAATGATGGAAGCAGCTGATATGAATGCTTTTAAAAAACTGATAGTGAAAAAGGACACTGGAAGTGTGGGCTGTCTAGAGCAGCATAACGGAACCCAGGAGTGCTGGTAAAAATCGATTATCCCAGCAGTGTTGTTGAAGCTGAGCACACAAAGTGCAAGTTGATAATGAAAGTCTGCTGCTTTGGTAACTTAGTGTTGCCTGGATAACATAGACATAGGGGGATTACAGTTATCCCTAAGCAGTACCTAATCCTATATTCTGTCACAAGAAATATACCTGGCATGTCTCGTGGCTGTATCTTTAGGCAGCAGGACTCGAGGGGCATTGGCAAATGGGTTTGGTTTTCAACAGCTTTAATTTCACTCCCCAACTTCTTAGAAAGTGTAAATCTCTGCAAAGTGCTGTTACCCCCACTTGTTTCTGCCAGCTATCTCATTGGTTCCCTCCGTTTTCCTGTCACTTCTCACACTTACTCGGAAGGCCCAAAGCAACTTATAAGCAATGGGTCAAGTCTGGGTGAGCAAAAGGAGATCCACTTTCTTAAAAACTTCAATCTATCAGCATCTTACCTTTGGAAAGAAATGATTGTAGTTGTCAGAAATATATATTTTATTTTTTTGGTTTGCTAGTCTTCTTTCTAAGGCAATTCATTATATATTATAAAGTCCTTTAATGAATTCGATATCTGTGTATACTTACCTTTGATGGCTATAGGGAAAAAATTAAGAGAAAAGTGTATCAGCATGGAAATGCTAAGAGTTTGAGGAATTTAGAAAATAATCTTGTATTTAGAGTTTCAAAGTCTTTTCACACTTTATCTTATTTTAACATATGTGGAGATTGGTGAAGTTCATTTCAGTAACCTATTTTTCAAACAACTAATTATTGTAGAAGTGGGATTAAATCCATTTCTCTAGCATTTGGCCTTATATTCTGTTGGGCCCAGATATTTTTCATTTCTAATTCCTTGACCTAATTTTACACCATATCAACAGAGAACCTATTTCTTCACTTTAAATTTAAGACTAGAATTATATGGAAGCAAATCAGGCCAAACAGACCAAGAAAAATGATTCACTGATGTGACTCAAAAGATGCATATAGCCAGGAAATTTGAGTTTAAATAAACCATCCCCCCAGTCACACATAATCACATATGATTTGTTTCTATGTGTTTAAAGCTAGACATTCCATAAAGGCAACTGCATCTTTCAGGCTTGTCCTGTTCAAGTACAGAATATTATTTACAATTTTTAGAAGGTACTTATAAGATCTTCAGGCTGAACAGTCTAGGTTTTTGATTTATCTGAAAGGCAACAAAAGGTAGTTAAATTGGTTTCTCCTTGGGCATGCTTTACCTCCTACCACTCCGCTCAGGTTAGAAATAATGGCCTTATGCAGCTCGCAGAACTTGGGTCAGTCTCTTCTGACACTTTTCGTACAGATATGCCCACAGGCACATAATCTCCCATGTGAAGCCAGCTATCGTTCATTATGATGATAGGAAACGTTGTATCCACAACTTCACTTTACTAGCAGGAAGCATTTATATTTGTGCATGATATTTCTCACGAGGTTTGATAGGGAACATGATGAGAATAACTTTCTACATTTTTATTAATGACTTCACACTTCAGAATATCTGAAAGCTAGAATTTCAAGCTTTCTGACCTAAAGCAGCAGCACAGCACAGCAGCTAAGGTAACTGCTTTCAGTAAGGGATCAAAACCTTAGAGACATCTTTGATGTCAGCTTACCCACCGAGGTACAGATGCTACTGCTCATGGCACTTTTTATATCTCAGGTTATGTTATTGAGGGCCACAGTTCATACTGCAAAAATAATTTGCTAAATATCTTGGATCATTTTTACATATTTCCAGTTTTGGAGAAATATAGTACTTTCATCATTTTTCCCATATTTTTTAATTATTTGGGAAACTTCCAATGCCCTCACTTCAGAAAGCCTTGGGGAGTTCAGTTTCCTAAGTAAGAACAAAATACTCCATTTTGTCACTGCAGGGTTTTATTACTTTAAATCTCTATTATTCATGAAAAGTTGATCTATAAATTTACACATGAAAATGCAGTTATCCTTGCACCCCATGCCTAACCCTCATAGTTAGGTTAGCTGAGCGCTGAAAGCTACAATAAGCACAATGGGAAGCAGTAAATGATATGAAAAAATATTAAAATATAGAGATATTTATTGAACTTGTTGTTAGTAACTAGAAATGAAAAATAATTTGGACAGCTCTTGGGTTATAAAAAAGAAAAGTTTAGGATCTGTTACTATTAATTCTACTGCTCAGAAAAATCCTAGGTTAATAACAGATACACGACTATAAAATAAACATCTTATTTGATGTAAAATATTTTTAATTTTTCAAATTTAATGATTCACTAAAAGTGATAAACATTATAATTTAATTTTGTTTATTGAAGGTATTCAAATAGATGATATGGAATTTAGTATGACCAAATGAATCAAGACTCTTCACACATTTGCCAACTTGTACGGTGGGTAGAAAATTCCTCTCATAGAAGTTAGGTGTGGTATCAATAACCAAAAAGTAAAACGCCACGTTATATTTAGATGATAACTTTTTAGAGCACTTCTTAATACTTAGGTGATGTCAGCCTCAAACCAACCGTCTAAGGTAGGTAAATGTCATAAGAATATGATTGCAATGGTATGATGCCTTTCTCAAATAAAAATGAAGATTACCCTTTAAAAAGGGTATTGAGGAGAATACAAATGCAATGGATGAGATCATCCTACTGCAGAAATAACAAAATCCATGAGGCTGTCTGTAACTCTATTATCAAAGACTTTAGCAAGCACTAAAAATTTGATCAAGGATGTCCTGTCTGCACATCATAGGATGCATGACTGCAATGCCATCTTACTCAAGCAAGGCTCTGTGATAACAGTGTAAGGGGGTTGGCAAGAAATTTGCAAATGTAGGTCCAACAAGCAGAAAAATTGCAGTATATTTGTACTATTCCACCTGGAAAAGGTTTCCCTGATGAACCAACACAAATAGTTATTTGTGTATCTCTCCTTGAGGAAGGCTGGATGTATCAGGCTAACAATATTTGATGCTACAGGCAATTAAAGTCCTCCAATTTATATCTCCTATTTTGTTTCCATGCAAACACGATGACATCTTATTTTGATAAATTTGCTTAACCTGTGTGTTTCCAATGGGAAGGGAAGACACTTATCAGGCATGTAGATCATTTAGGACTGCTTAGAAATGATAAAATTATGAGGCATGTTGGTAAGATGGCAATATAAACTCATTTTGGTTATTTGGCAATGAAAACTCTCCTATTAAGAAGATCTAACTCTCCCACTCCAGAGTCCTGTTGAAATGAATATTCACTGTAAAATATTAAAAGGAAAACAAGCATCACTAGAAAGCGGGAAAGCTGCCATGAACATGTTATAAACTTTAAATATTTATTCTACTCTAATTTATTAGGTGCTCACTAGAGGCCAGGTACACCTCTAAGTGCTTGGAATGTATCTATCAGTAAATAAAAGACACAAAGGTCCCTACATTTATGTAGCTTAAATTGTAATTGGAGGATTCAGAAAATAATGGTAAACACAAAAATAAGCAAATAATATAGTATGTTAGAGAGTGATTAAGTCCTTTGGCAAAAGAAAAACTCAAGCAGGGTAAGGAGTGTTGTGAGTCTTGGGAATGAGGAGGCAATCTGTGGTATTAAATAGCGAGGCCATGGTAGATTTCATTGAGAAGGTGAAAGCGAAGCAGAGATTTAAAAACTGAGGGGGAGTTAGGCAAATGGATAACTGAGGGAAGTGCAAACGTGTCAGAAGGAACAGCTAGATGGAAGGCCATGGGGGAGCACAATTTGAAGGTTTTCTCATATATTAACATTATGGCTCAAATTGAGTGCAAACAAGAGAACAGATTGACGACATTACCTCCCTTGCCTACCCCAAAGCAGTGCAAGCAACTGAGGAAGAATTTTGCGGAAGCCTGCTAACCCTCCTAACTTACAAGGTCATGGAATAGGCAAGAACAGTAACAGGAGAGGAGTATTTCATATCTTCAGTTCAAAAAACCTCTTTGAAATAGATTTGCTCAAAGAAGGAAGAGAACAGAACATTTCTTAATTCTATTCAATAAGAATTCAACAATAATTGATTAGTTCTTGGATCTATTCAATTAAGCATTTATGGAAACCTTTAAAATTAATAAAACTTGCATTGAGTTGGCTTCTGCTACAAATAGAGTGATTTTAGCCTGTGGTTTCCACTTGCTCCACCTTCCAAAATGTGATCACAGAAATATGAGGACATCTATGTCAGTCTGGAAACCAGAGAAGGGTTTTTGAGGAATCTCTGGAAAACTTAGAGCAGCAACATTGATTGGAAGGAAGAATCATTCAACCCGTTTCATTCACCAAATGGAAAATTAATATGAAGTAAATAAATGAAAGCAGTGTATTCCAGCTATAACTCTGAGTTCAGAGCAGCAAAAGCTGAGGGTGAAGGTTGACTGGGGGGCAGCACACAACCTAAACGTCTCAACTTACGTATAGCATAGATATAGAAAAGTTTATTAATACAATCTGATATAGTACATCTGCAATATATTGGCAACTGTTACTGAAAAAAAAATGCTGCAACAGAGGACACAGATACTACAGGAAGACTCTTTTCCCTCTTTCTAAATATAGACATCTGGTGAACAGAAACAGATTAATCATAATCCTTGGTTTATGATATCTTGACATAATTGGCCTATTCAAAGGCCTTTTTACTCATTTGAACATATATTCATTTATTTTTAGTAATATAATGAGTACCCTCAAACTCACCACCCACGCCAAAAAGTTAATATTAACATACTTCTATCCATGTGGTCCTCCTCTAGTTTGTCTCCCTGCCTCTCCCCTAGAGCTGATAACTATATTAAATTTTATACTTGCCATTTTTTTGCCTTTTTTAAAGAGTTATCACATATATATGTACGGACATACGGCTAATCAATATATTGTTAGTTTTGCTTGATTTTGAATTTCATAACAGGGACTCATGCAAATACAGTCTTCTGCGCCTTGCTTTCTTGATTCATAGTGTATTATGAAGATTGACCATGCTTTTCGTTGAGCACAGATGTGTAGCTTCCTTTGAAGTTCTGCGGTTGCCACAGCACAATTCTCTGACACGGGTGGAGCAGTCACTGGCTGACCTCTGGTGGCCTCCCCACCACCTCCGCATCAGCGTCTGCTCTCGATGGTACCATCCGCAGCTCCCTATTTCTGGTGTTCTCATTCCAGCAAGACTCCCTCCTGGCTGGATGCTTTTCTCAAAAATCCAGAAATAGTAAAAATTAAAACCAGATCCATAAAGTTG
This sequence comes from Diceros bicornis minor, assembly GCF_020826845.1. Taxonomy (NCBI): domain Eukaryota; kingdom Metazoa; phylum Chordata; class Mammalia; order Perissodactyla; family Rhinocerotidae; genus Diceros; species Diceros bicornis. The sequence continues at coordinate 13,208,112 of NC_080767.1, read as the reverse complement.
TATTTAATAAGAGTTTATTGTGCGCAAAAGAACAGTTCTCAGACTGAGTCTTCAAATCCAAAACCAATATGAAGCTCAGAGCAATGATGTTACAGAATGGCTTATAAAGAAAAAGAGGAAGTTGTTTAACCTTTACAATGAATGATTATTACAATGGGGACTTCCAGGCAGCAGGGTATTGGTTAAAACTTATTATCTTGTACCATTTTAGGAAGATGACCTAAGTTTCTTTTATGATTATCAGAGGCATTTACAAGAAATAACCTAAGTTAAGTATCGCTTATGTTCATGAAATAAGCTAGATTTAATTTTTACTTACATGGCTTAAATGGTTTCATCTGCTTGGGGGACTTTCAAGCCTGATCTGCATTTTATTTTATTTTAACACTATAAAGATAGCTCAAGCCAGGCTATTTTTCTCAGAGGCCACTTGGCCCATGTAAACTTCCAAGTGTTGGGAATCAAGCTGCTTCCATTACTGCCCTCTTCCCTTGTCCTGCCACTATGTAACTGCTCCAGCAAGGCTTTGCCTGAAGAATTCCCCAGGAGGGACAGAGGCAAATTCTTGATGTTCAGGGGCTGAATACTTCCAAATTCCAGGAGATGAATGTCTTGTTCACCCAAGGGCTTTCACCAAGCTCCATCTAGTATAACAGCAAAGGCTTACATGTCTCTGCAGTTCATCAGGCAGCCAGTGGGGGACCTGGACCAAGCTCTCCTTCTTGCAGGAACTCCCAGTCTCTCTAAGAGCCCTCTCCACTTGGCTTGAAGGTTAGGGAAGCAGTTCTATGCCCTCTCACAAGAAGTGAGGGGAGATGTTACAGCACTCGCAACCGAGGGCAACTCATTGCTGAGAAGAACACTCTCCTTTAAACCCTTGCTATCAGTTTATGTGAGGCGAAAGACCAGGCTCAGATCCACTTTGCAGCTTTTGTTTTTCTTTTTTGTTCCTTTCTCTCTCTCTCTTTTTTTTTTTTTTTTTTTTGGTGAGCAAGATTGTCCCTCAGCTAACATCTGTGTCCATCTTCCTTTATTTTGTATACGTGACGCTGCCACAGCATGGCTTGATGAACGGGGTGTAGGTCTGCACCCAGGATCCAAACCCGTGAACCCTGGACCACTGAAGTGGAGCATGCAAACTTAACCACTATGCCGCCAGGCTGGTCCTTCTTTCTTTTCTTTTTTTTTTTTTTTTTTTTTTTTTGTGAGGAGATCAGCCCTGAGCTAACATCCGCCAATCCTCCTCTTTTTTTTTTTTTTTTGCTGAGGAAGACGGCCCTGGGCTAACATCTGTGCCCATCTTCCTCTACCCTATATGGGACGCCGCCACAGCATGGCTTGCCAAGCAGTGCGTCGGTGCGCGCCCGGGATCCGAACCAGCGAACCCCCGGCCGCCGCAGCGGAGCGCGTGCACCTAACCACCTGCGCCACCGGGCCGGCCCCTCTTTTCTTTTTTAAGGAGGTAGTTTCCATCTATTGTGTTCTGCTTTGACACTTTAGCTAATATTTCTGAGAAAACTGGAAAATATATCAAACATCAGTTAGATATCAACTGTTGACATTGATTATCACAGGGGGTGGAGTTCAAGGAGTGTAAGACAAGACTATTATTTTTTGCTTTATGTAACTTGCTTGCATTGTTATAATAATTATGTATTACTTCTTGCAATTTGCAAAACTATTCTGGGAAAACATGAAAATCAAATAGACTTAGTGGAAAATTATTAACAGAGGTGGTAGCAAACATGCAAATGCACTATTTCTAAAGGATTTGTTTCCAGGAATCCATCTGAGAAGATAAATGTCTTTATCTTTAAAACCACTGGTAGGCTTTCAAGTTTCAACCAATCATTCAAAAACAGGAAACTCTGTGTATTTTGATTTCACAAATCAAAGGAGTCTGCCTCCCGATGCTTAACACTTAATCACAAAAGGAGACTACAAAACATTCTAATATAAACAAGAATCAACAAGAATATCAAGTTAAAGTGGTAAAACATTCTGAAACTCTCACTATTGATATGTATGTTTCATATTTGTCTCCAGGTATAGAATGATTAACTCACTTTGAAAATTATTTAATTGAATAGAAAGGTGGGATATTCTTCTTTGAATTTGGAAAACTAAACAAAAACATTTAAATAAATATGACTTTACTGATAAAAAATGTTTTAATGTGTTTAGAAATTGAAATTAGATTAATTTTTCTCCCTAAATTTAATCTCATCCTCTTCTATTGTTCGTATTACTATAAAATGAAAATCTGCTCATGCCAATCTTTAGCTTAAAAACACTCAACTTTTGCAATTTGCCTGCTAGATGAAATTAATACTCCTTAGTGTGATGCACAGGCCCCTTCATTATTAGGCATGAGATCCCTTTTTATTTTAATTTCACAGCACTTCTCCTCACGTGCTCTACACTTTAGTATCATTGAAGAATTCACTGTTCCCTGAGCTCATCATAGCCTTTTATATATTTATTTCTGTGCTCATTTTATTCTTTCGGGCTGTAATCCTGAAATGACCTTCTGCCCAAGAACTACAAACTATCCTTCTATACCCAGCCCATATGTCATCTCTGCAAGGCCTCTCTTAAAGGCCTGGGGCAGCCAGTCACTCCATTCTCTCGTCATTATTAGCTTATGGCAATCACCTCCATCTAATGTGACAATTTCTTATTCAACTCTCTATCCCAAACTCCTAAGAGTTTTAGTGTAGAGTAGATATTTGATAGACATTTGTCAGTTTTAATGAATAAATTAAGAAAATTACTCCCTAGATTTAACTGAATATACTAAAAAGTTTCAATAATCATAATTTAATTTTATGGTTTACTCAGGAAAACCAAGATTATTTTTAACTCCATCTCCCTATATGGTAATGTCTATTGCAGTAGCTAATTTCATGGTAAAAAGCACTCAATAGCTTGTATATACACACAGGAATTTTATACAGAGCTGCATAAAATTTGATTTTCAGCAAAAGCTAAAAGTTTTTCAGTTTAAAAGTGTAAACTGTTTAAATTTCAGTTTAAAAGTTTCACTTTGGAGCTTTTTGTCTAAAAAGATGCTATATTCCCTCAGAAAGGTGAATACAAAGATTAAACATGCTTTTCTCTCTTAAAGAAAAAATTTTTTTTTGGTAATGTGCTACTTGCTCTACTCCAAGACTTGTTTAACTCTCCTCTTACATGTCCATTATTTTCAAGTGTGTTAGGAGGGTTGTCTCCATCCCATGAGTGAGTACACGTACTTGTGAAGCTCTGGTATTAATCTTGTCTTACCCCCGGAGTGGCTGCCTTAGCCAGCTCTGCTGATGTATTGTCGTGGATCACCACATAGGTGGTTACAGCAGGATGGCAAATGACTGGGAACTCAGCTTATTGCTTTGGGTTACCCCTGCAGCTTTACAATTACTTTACCCAAGGTTGACTGAACTTCCCCAAGTTTATTTTTTCCTGTGCAGAGATATGTCTCCTGCCCCTCCAGTTTTTCTATGTGGTAATGTGATAGGTACAACTGTTTCAGGTCAAATAGCACATTCTGCTATTTATAGTCATCGGGACACTAAAGTAACATTGGGATTCAGACAAACTGCCATAGGCCCAGGCTGAGGGAACCATCGCGCTCTCAGCTTTTTGAAGTTTGCATTCATGTGTTCTATACCAGGGCATTTTAAGCCCCTGCTGGCTGCTACTGCCAGATGCTCTTTCCAAGGCAGCTTGCCAATCTCTTTCCCCTAAGCCTGCTTATTTTCCCAGAGTTGTCTTGATAGGCTATATAAATATTTTAATGATGAAAAAGCATGCAGGAGGGAATTCTGAGAAAGATCATGGTGTAATAGATGATACAGAAGAAACTGATCTAAGCAGGTGAAAACAAATAAGAGATGGAAAAATAAAAAACCTTCACTACGGCTGAACTTATGGAATGTTGCCAACCACATGCTCTAGATAATTCAGACTGAGCAATCAAAGGAAGGCACCAGGAGAAAATGCACAATTCCCCTTTCTAGAGAGTAATGTACTGTTGCAGGAAATTATGGGAAAACCTTTAAGCAAAATCATAAAATATACACTAATTTGGAGGAATGAAGGCCTTAGTGACATGGCTATGAGACAAAATGTGTGGTTATTCCTTTCTTTGACCCAGATTCTTAGCAGTGATATGAAATTATTCTAATATGAGAGAGACCCTTCTCTAGAGGCAGAAGGGATATAGAGATAAGGTTGGAACGTGGAAAAGATGGGAAACAGCCTACAAGGAACCATTGTTATAAAGTCCAGCATCAGCAAAGGTAGCTGAAGTGGGAAAGGTGACAATAGAAGCAGACCTACTAAACTCAGTTTTTTTCTAAACTAATCCCTCAGTAATGTTGTCATTCAATTTTAATGCAAATGAGCAATCCAGAAACAGCAAAATCCTCATCCATCAGGGGGAGTTTACCAACCTCATCAACTACCCCCTCCAAATCAAAATAGTCACAATAAGCACAAAATGAACTAAATATAACTAAAACAATTTTTTCCTGAAACCACCCAATTTTCCTCAGATTACTCTATGACTGAACATATAACATAAAACCTATAGCTTAAATAAACTGTCTTACATAAATCACAGGGAAGGGCTACAGGATTTCACCTACACCATTTGGTGGAAATAGAGAAATATTAAGATTGCTTAGGCTTGTTTTCACTTAAACATGAGTAACCATTAAGACAAACATACAGAGTTATACAAAATGCCTGAATAAAAATAAATGAGATAAATCTAGCTTGTATAATATTTCACAGTCCTAGAGTTCATGTGCAAATATTATCTAGAATGGATTATAGTTTGAATCTGAGCCCCTAGCCTAGTTCCACTTAGGTTCCCTCTACTCTCTCATCACCCCTCCTCTGTCACTGGAGGCAAGAACTTTAAGGGGAGAGCCAAGGCTGCCCCTCCCAGCCCCCATCGGCCTACTTCTCCACTGCAGAAAATTTCATACTATTAACTCTCAATTCTTTTCTTTCCCTACTCTCACTTTCTCTTCCTGTTTACAGATCCCTTTATCTATTTTAAGCAGGAGAGAAAAATCAATTTTTAAGATATTATATTTCTTTTTATTTTGGTTTCCTCCTGGTAGTTCTTTTGAACCCAGTGATTACAATCTGGAGTCATTTTTATCTTTAATATGTTGGGTAAGATTGATAAGAGAATATAAAACATTTCACTTGCTGACAGAAGTTATTGATCTGCCACAAATTAATAATCCACATATTATCTTGACAAGCATGGAAAAGGTGGCTTTAAAAGAAAATGTTTGATGATTTACTTCAGGAAATAGAATATCAACAGAACATTCGAGGCAGCATAAGCTTATACTTTTCAGGAAATTAAAGCATAAGTTCTATAAAATAAGAGACAAAAATATGCTGATAATAAAAACGATTGAGATGAAGAAGTTTCTGGCATGTCTAAGAAATAAATTTAAGAGAACAGAAACTATCAATATAGAACCTAAATCTAAATTAGAAGTATAATACAAAATTGACACTGTTGAAAACATAATAGTTGATGAGGAGCATAGCTAAGAGAAAATGTTCCAGAATACAGAAAAAAGGCACAGAGATGAAAGTGATCAGAAAAACTGTACAGTTTATATATAACTCATTAATAATTAGTATAATTAAAGAAAAAACAAATATATTAGAAAAACATTAAAAATTGAATAAAGAAAAGAAACTCCTTAAGGGAGACTAATGTCTGCACATAAAATTATTTGTGAAGACACACATAAGGAAAAGCAATCAAGTGGATATTTATTCTGGAAAAATTACTAAATTTTAAATACAAAGAATCATATAAGCCTCAAAGCAAAAGAAACATGTCAAATATAATATAAAACTTAGATAGGTTTTAAATGTATCCTTTTCAATATTAGAAGTCAGAATACAATATAATGATATGTACTAAGTTTTGAGGAGAAAAAATGTGATTTAAGAATTCCCAGCCAGTCACATAGGCACACATGTGAAAGTAACAGAAAAATATTCTCCAGTACACTAGAGCATAATATATTGGTATGTCATCCAATTATCCTGCTTAAATTTTTAAGAAAGAGAGAGAAATTTGGATACAACAATCATAATACTGAAAATCACAAAACACTTGAAGATATCTTCTAGCCTATGTATTAGATATTGTTTTGTTTCATAAACTTATCTTAGGAGGAAGATAACCTGAAGTAATATGACAGATATAAGAGCCAATATCTCATAAATGTAAAAGAAATGAAGAAACCTATTGAAAGAAAAAGACTCACATTTCGGGTAGTAAAGAATAGCCATAATATATGTCATTTATCAGAGATCCACCTAAACAAAATGATTGAGAAATGATGGGGTATGGTAGGCTGAATAATGTCCCTCTCCCAAGATGTCTATACTCAAATCCCCAGAAACTGTCAACATATTTTTTTAAATCAACTTTATTGATGTATAATTTACACACAATATATTGATTTACATGGCAAAGGGGACTTCCCAGATGTGGTTAAGGATATGGATCTTGAGATGAGAGATTATCCTGGATTATCTTGGTGGGTTCAATCTAATTGTATAAATCCTTGAAAGTGAAGAATCTTTCAGAGCTGTAAACAGAGACAGTGAGATGTGATTGTGAAAGAAGGGTCAGAGAGATGACATATTGCTGGCCTTGAAGATGGGGGAAGGGAGTTATGAGCCAAGGAACTCAAATGGGCTAGAAGCTGACAAAGGCAAGAAAATGGATTCTCCTGTAGAGCCCATCTTCCTTCTCTGTACAGTAGGCCCTCAGTATCCACAGGGGATTGATTCCAGAACCCCTCAGATACCAAAATCTTCTGATGCTGAAGTCTTTTATACAAAACAGCATAGTATTTGCATATAACCTACACACATCCTCCAGCATACTTTAAATCATCTCTAGATTACTTATAATACCTAACACAATGTAAATGCTATGTAAATAGTCGTTACACTGTATTGTTTAGGAAATAATGACAAGAAGAAAAGTCTGTGCATATTCAGTACAGACACAACCATTGCAGGCCTTTCGATCTCCGGTTGGTTGAATCCACAGATGCGGAACCCACAGATATGGAGGGCTTGCTGTACTACTCATACCTCAACCTTTGGCTGCTGACCAAGGTCCTGAAAATCAAAATCGGAAAGGTGAAAATCAAAATCATTATACATTAAAGATTCCAACTGTAGCCGGGCCCTTAATGTTAGCTATAAATCCTTATCTGCATACCTACTAAGTTTTACCTCCCACTCTCCACAGTGGTATGTCAAATCTTGTGAGTTTTCTTGTAGTGAACGCTGTTGATTTTGTCTGCCTCGCATCTGTTTCTCCATTTTCTGAGAACATTACATTGATTTTCCATTAGAAAACTACTTTCCTTCCACATTCGGACTATACCATTGGTTTTGGTCTGACCTACTTCAGATTTTCAGAGAGGGGCACATGACCCAGGCGTGACCAATCAATACATTCCCTAGCACTGTCAGTGATTGATTTAGAGAAGAAAGCATGACAGGCTGACCCAATGAAAAGTGGACCCATTGGAAAAGAAGTATCTCAGCTTTTTTCTATAGTTGCTGGTTGGATACAACACAAACCTAGAGATTCCAAGTATCATTCACAGAGAAAATCAGCATGAAAATGTGGCCAATGCAAAAAGGAAGCTGACAAGAAACAGAGAAAGAGAGAGCTCCGATAACATCTTTTGTGCCCATGAGCCAGATGTGATTCAAGTCATACATATCAACTTTGTAATTCTCAGTTAAGTTAGCCATGCATATCTTTTTTCTTCTTTAAACTACTTTAAATTGGCTTTCTCTCACTTACTGCTCAGAGTTAAAACAAAAACATTCCTGAAATGTCAAAGCATGCCAACTGTATAGACAGAATTTGATTTAAAAATCAGAGCCGCAATGAGTAAGAGAGAATAAGGGATTTATTATAGTGATTATATCTTTATGCAATTGTTGGACCTAGGGTAGAATTCTACAGAAGGTTTTATTTCTGAGTCTGGTAAGGCTCTGAGTCACTGTACTTCTCTAGGTCAGTGATTGGAAATAAAACTAGACAGGAAGGGGAAGTAGGAGATGGCATGGACAAACTAAGTCCTGAGCACAAACTGGAACCCATGTCTGTCTCTCACCATATCAAACAATGACATGGTGACCTGCAGGAAATGATAACCTTCAGCACGGAGTTGCACAGGCACTTCTCCCAGGACTTGGAGAAAGTGAAGAAAGAGATAAGAGATCCAGCAGTTGATGAAGGAGTTGCAGGCTGGCTGCTGCCCAAGTAAGATAAACTAGCAAATGAACTACAGCATATACAAGCTGCAACAGAACCTCAAGTCTGACACCAACCTTCAGAGCACAATGGCAGCCACTTACCCTCTACTTTCCAAATCTCACAAAAATTTCTCTTGAAGCTGACCTTAACTCAAAATCTTAAAAGGAAGAAATTCCGGGGAATTAGTTCCAGCTTAGCTAAACTGACAGAGTGACAAATCCAAATCCACCCTACCACCTCTTCTATCACTATCTGTAGCAAAATATATCTGCTACTTTAGAGAGAGAAGAGAAGACAGACAAAAACTGAAAAGTGTCCTGCCATCACATCTACAAAAGTACCTGTATGCAAATCCATGCACAAGTGCTTTTTTAATATTTCCTGCTCTTTATCCTCTAATTCGTACTCTGTATTCCATCTCTTCTTACCTTCTTGGGGTCCTCACCATACTGATTCTTTTCCAACCCTTTCCAAGGGATTCTTTTCATACTAATGGAACTCCATACTGTAGAAAACCTTCCATAGAATGCTACCTCAGGTCCAACAATTGCATAAAGATACAATGGTGCCATTAAAAACAATGAGATAGATTAGCATGCACTAAACACGAAAAGGCTGTCCAATGTACATTGCTGAGTGTAAAAACAACATATATGCAAATATGCATGCTATGATGCTTTTTATTACACACACACACAACTTGTAAACATATATCCAAAAAACATAGTGTGGAGAAAAAGTTTTTTCAGCAGAATACACATGACACTAAGAGCATCTGTACTTGGGGTATGGAATTAGGGTAGAGCTCTGGGTTTTTATTTTTATTTTATGTACTTTAGCACTCTTTGGTTTTTGTTTTAAATTACTATTTAATACTGTAAATTAAAAAAAGAACAAATTTATATTTTGAAAGTCTCTCAATTTGTAAAATTCAAAGCTAGCCTAAGATTAGGAGAGAGAAAGAATTGACTGGCCAAAAGCATCAAATAAAAAACATCCAGAAAAAAATGTAAAAGCTAGATATTATATACAAATTTATCCATGAGTTTGTTCTTAGCCAAAAGAGAGAACTGGGAGCTAGTTCATTCAAGACATACAAGAGTAAATTAACAATTATGAAAACTCACTAATGACAATATAGATATAAATACATATAGAAGAAAAAATACAAATACATGGAGAAATGGTCAACACTGTAAATAATAGAAACCTAGAAATACACGTGTATTACATGGATTTGTATATATGCTTCTCACAACTCACCTTTTTTCATATATATGGTTATATTGTATTGACTGGAGCCCCTGAGTTTTCTGGAGCACAATTTGGAAAATATCGCTTTGTAAATATGAATTTTCATTTCCAAAAAGTAAATCTTAGGAGGAATAATTTTAATCCTGAAATTTTCTGGACTTAAAAAAATGATAAATATTTTAGAAATTCTTGCTGAATTTCCTTGGGACTTATATTTCACTAACTTAGGTGAAATTTAGAACTAATAGGGCGTAATGCATTTATGGAACTTTTTTGTTTTTATTAAACTGTCTTTATAGGATTAAATTAAATATATTCTTTTTTTTGTTTGTTTACCTTTGGCTGAAAATAGTAAGAGAATCAAATTAACATTTTTACTAAATATTTCTCATGCTCATTTCTCAAAATAAATTATTACATTTTGTTAATAGTTTTTCTTAGTGTTGTCTATTGAAAATAATGCTATGTCAATAAAGTGATTTTATACAGAAATATCTTCTGCCTTTTCGTCAATGATCACACTAATTTCTTTATGAAAACTAATATTATTTATGAGTATATGAACATATTTTATTGAATATATATGAATATATTATTTATATGGAATTTGTGTGAAATATTCATTAAATGTTATATTCTTGAAAATAATTTTTTTATTGCAAACATCAAAATATATCTTTTATCTATTAACCATCAAGCCACATCTTTTAGCATAAACTTAATGGAAAATGAAGTCCCCTTGATTCATTATATACACATAATTTGCTGATCAAACATTTGAATTTATTATATTTATTGATTTTACTTTTCCTTGAATACATTTATGACAGATAAAAATACAAAGCAAGTAAATTAACAATAGTGAATGTAAAAGGCTTACTCTGGAGAAATCTTCATTTTTCTTTTAGATTATGTCTACTCAGAGAGGTTTGTGGTAACTGCATCAACTCTTAATGTTTAATTTGTACTCTGTGGGGCCTTATAAGATTTTTAGCCAAATTGACATATTGCCTATGAAAAACACAGTGGGATAGGAAATCTCTTGTTCTTAATTTTATAGGATATTGCTGTTGAATCATATGTTTTGGGATTTTCAGTGGTCAAAAGAATAATTAAAATTATTTTTATAATTTATTTTTTAATAAGGAGTTTGTTACTGTTTTATCTCTCACAGGCCTTAATTATTAAGAAACCAAGTGAATGTCTTTGAAATATGCATGCTGACTTGAAATAAGGGGACTGCACATTTTAATAAATTCTTTCTCATTAAAACTTCTAATTAAAAGCTACACATTCTACATGTTACCCTCTAAGAGGAAAAATATAACCCATTCATTTAATGCAGCTGATTTCCTGAAGTGCCAGGTGGCTGTTGGAGCAGAGCCAGGAGGCTCTTTGGATTGCTTCTGACCCAGGTGCTGGATGCCATGCACCTGGGATTCCCACTTCCTTAGTTCTTTCAGAGTCAGTGTCAGATCAGCTTTGTTGTGACCTCTGTTGCCATGGCAAGATATTTTCCTGAACAGGATTCAACAGAATTCCATGGAGCTTAGGTCACAGGAGTTGTATCAAACTCTGGACCTCTGAATCCCAGCTCCATTCACCACATAACTGTATTAATGTCTCTACCCTTTCCACACGGTCAGGATTTTTGTATGCCAGAGGAGTGTTTCCTCATTATATGCTTTAGTAACAGAAATTTTGAGATCAAATTTCTGTTCATCCCACCTGTTTTCTTTCTCTGACTAGGTTTGCTTTCCTTCCAACCTGAAGGAAACAATAGTGGTCCAACAATAGCAGAGTTGATTCCATGAGGGCTGTTGATATGGTTAAGGCTGCCAGGCTAGTGCTGACTAGCATCTCTCAGAACCATATCTATATTGTCTGTGACGTGGTCCATGTAAATAATTTCAGAGAGAGTTCTTAGAAAGTCAATAAACATGTCTAGACCTTAGATTTCTCATCTATTATTAGATAATGGGGATAAGCTGCATATTGGAAGACTGTAAGATTCAACGAAATAATTTATGTAAAACTATTTTGGAAATCTTGGGGGCAAGCTGATGCCAGTGGTAATATCAGATGATTTTAGAATTAGGACACTATTAAATAATAATAAGAAGAATTTTAATGCCTTTAGGTCAGGCATGCACTCTATCTTTGACCATGGTAACCACCCCACTGGATTGTCATCTATCTCTAATGTATTATGCATTTATATGACCTGCTTGCCTGCTGAAAGCATTTGAATTAACATCCCTGATGCAAGCTTTATAACTGAATTATCATTACAATATAGAACCAAAGATACGTTTTCCAAACAGTACGTTTACAGTTTATGTAAATTATTTCTATGTAATCAGAGGTTCTATTTTCAGATTGTATGCTACTTAATGTTTCATATAATGGTAAATGCTCAATTTTATTTTGTGTTTGCCATGAAAAGACACTGAAGATAAAAAAGATAATAATGTATAAAATTTGAGTTCCATAATGACCTTTAGAAATAATTCTAATCACTCTTTTAATATGTAGAAATATCAGTTTAATAAAATTTTCATGAGATAATTTTGTTCCTTGGCAACAAGTATTTGTAAAAGCTATGATATGAACTATAGTATTTACAGAATGCTTTGTGCTTGATGTGATATCTTGGGATCAAAAATATTTAAAGGTTGTTCTTTGAGATTTTCTTTTTATTATAAGGAAGCAATAAACAAGCTCTGTATCCTCCAAAATTCAATAGCTGTTTGGAGGAAAAGAAATCTGGTGCTGCCTGAAGTTTTTTTTTAAAAAAGATATATATTTATTTGAACATATAATTAAATTTCTATACAAGTAAATTCTTACAATTTGTGTTTTGCATGGACATGGGAAAGAAGAAATTTAATTTTGTGTCTCTACATGGAGTTATTGCACCAGAATAAACTTTGTTTTATTGATTTGGTTTGCAAGCAGCTACTATCAGAAATTGCTATTTAAATCATATTTGGTTATTAACAAAACTAGACTGCTTTCTTCATGCTTTTTCTTCATAACACATTTTCAATAGGTATCTACTTCATTTTATTTTGGTTTTAAATGAAACTAAATGAACATGTTTAAAATATACAAAATAACTATCTGGAAAAATATAAGAAAGAGCCTTACAAACAGAGTTAACTTAAAAATCCTGGAATTAATAACGAAAACAGAAGCTTGATGTAGAAGTAAAAGTATGAAATTGGAACCATTTAGGGTCCTCATATACAACTGTAGGGGTTCAAAAGATTTTGGAATGATCAAGGAAAAAAGTATGACCACAAGAGGCAGTAATACACAGTAAGCCCTATTGGGAGACACTTGGACAGAGTTGCATGAGAGACAAGTCCCACATAGCAAGAGTCTGTCCAGAGGCTACAGCATGGGGTCCCTACTCAGAAGGCGAAGAGGGCAAGGGAACTTGCTGGGAAGAAGGATATTGGAGAGGGGTTTATGTTTAGGTATCTAGGTGATGTCACCCTGAAGCATGGTAGAGAGTCTTTGGGTCAGAGAACTCGGAAGGAAAAATCTTGTTTGGACTATTTTTAAAATAATTGGCTGGGTTAAAAATTCAGTTTGGCACTGGTGGGCATTTGAGCTAATGCTCAGTCTACAGTGAAGAAATAAACAACCTAAGGTCCAATGTACAGAAGCCATCTTTGGCTCACTTACTAGAGAGAATAAAATAGGAGAGAAACATAACATTTGATCTATAAAGGCATCTCCACGTAGATAAAGAATACTCGATACTTTGGTGGCCAGCCTGGTGGCATGGTGGTTAAGTTCAACTGCTCTGCTTTGGCGGCCCAGGGTTCAGGGGTTCGGATCCTTGGCGTGGACCTACACACTGCTCATCAAGCCACCCTGTAGTGCCATCCCACATACAAAATAGAGGAAGATGGGCACAGATGTTGGCTCAGGGCTAATCCTCCTGAGCAAAAAGAGGAAGATTGGCAACAGATGCTGGCTCAGAGCCGGTCTTTCTCACCCAAAAAAATAAAATGAAAATAAAAATGAGATTTTATAGTATTTGCTTAAAAAAAAGAATACTGGATACTCTTGGGTCAAGAAGGCTGAAAACACTTTAAAATGTTCCCCTCTTGCATCAAACTCATAATCATTTTGTATTTAAACACACACACACACACACATTGTCATTTTTGAAATCAAGGAAGGGAAATCATCATGGAACTGAGATAAAAGACCCAAGGTAGTAAATGGGGACTGAAGGTGCATAACACATGGGGAGCTGGGATCACAAAGAGTAGGTCTTTGGGCCTGGAGTCTTGAAACACGTGTGAGTCAGGACCTTAAGCCAAAAACCACAAATAGGTTGAGGATGGATGTGGGCTCCCATCTTGAAGTAGAGAGCAAGACTGCACTGGGTGGGGCCCAAAATATCTCTTTCCACTGCCTGGAGAGATACCAGAAATAAGCTACCCACTCTGGTAAGAGTTGAAGTAGAGTTACCTCTACGAGACCAAAAACTGGGTCTAAACATAGTTACATTATTAGATCCAAGACTGAACTCTGAGCCAAGTCAGTGATTCAGATCCCAGCTTCCTTTAGGGCCATGATAAGGACAATTGCTATCTTGAGGTGTTTCCTATAGCATGTGTGTGCACACAAAATAATATTTCTTCATCTTTTCTTTATTAATTTATAAACATTCTTTAGGAGGAAATAAAGGAGGCCTATATTGCCTGTCATAAAATTTACATCATTTTTTTTTCAATTTTGCTTTTTGCCGCTTCAGGAAGAAGTCTGTCTACTCTCATATTTCTGTCATCTTTCCCAATGTAGCCTCCTAGACTTTAAGTCTTCTTAGAACAGTAAGTAATTCCAAAAATTATTCCTATCTTCATTTCTCATTAGTAGAGATTCTCTTGTCACTTAAGGATGACACTGCTATACCCATCATTCCAAGCTTTGTGTTTGAGGACATGGACCCAGTTGTTGTATCAATCAGCTCAGATACCCTCAAATTCTATATTCTACAGCAACAAATGGGTCTCCAAGTAAAATACTCTTTATGTTTTTCACATCCTATCCTTATCTACAATTCTCACATCTCCAAAATTGTGGAATTATCCTTGGGGTACAGGATCCTCCTTTACTTATCTCCAAAGAGGCCACACTGTTTACTTGGAAGGTGGGTAGCAAGCTGCCCACTAGGTTGTTTCCACAAATGTCCATATTATATATAGCACATTTTCTAGAATTTGAGTGGGAATTTTCCCTAGCTTTCAGTAGTAATGCAGATTTTCCCTTATTTTCACATCTCCATGCTCATTTCTATTATGATTACTAAGGATCAGGTGGGAGGGGAGCTGGAAAGAATGCAACACCTATAATTATTTGACATCTTTGTCTTGAATAGTTTATATTCCATAAAACCATATTTATTAAACTTACTAATTACAGAATTAATCAGAACATATAAATAATTAAGTAGGAAAACCAATTTAAAACTACTAACCACTTTCACACCTTAAAAAAAGAAGAGTAAAAAAATTTTGTTCTATTATAAGTACATTGAAGTTAACACTACTTTCTGTAACTCCTTGTTTACATAGTGAATATTCACAGAGGATAATAGTATAGAAAGTTCAAACTAAACATTTGAAAACGCTTTTTGTAATACATTGAAAATCACCCTTATGATGGACCATATTATTATTTGCCTCCCCATCCTATAGGAGGATTATACCTCACTGTCTCATTGATGTCAGGCTTGACTATATAATCTGCCATGCTCTGCCTATATATATGCCCTCCCCCATCCCCACAGCAGGCTTGGCCAAGTGACTTGCTGTGGCTAATGCATTGTGAATACAAGTGAGATAAACAGAAATTTTAAGAGCCCATATAGGGTTTATCATCTCTTTTTTCCTTCTGCCATGAGACTGGCAGTGTTCCAGCTAGAGTTTACTTCATCAGCCTGGGTCTTAAAAGGAAGGCAATATGGAACAGAGTTGTAGCCAACCCAAGAAAGATGAGTAGGGTATGTGAGGAATAAACATGTGTTTTGCCAGTTTCTGAGATTCCAGATCATTTATTACCACAGCATAACCAAGGCTAAGCTAACAGATACAATCCTCAAGAAGAGTTGTACCAATTTAACTCGAAAAAGCAGGGTGTTTAAGTGTGATGGTTGAATTTTACATGTCACCTTGGCTGGGCTATGGTGCTCAGTTGTTTGGTCAAACGGTAATCTAGATATTGTGATGTTGCTGCCAGAGTATTTTGTAGATGTGTTTAACAGCTACAATCAGTTGAGTTTAAGTAAAGGAAATTACCTTTGATGATGTGTGTGAGACTTATCCAATCAGTTGAAGGACTTAAGAACAATAATTGAGGTTTCCCGGAGAAGAAGGAATTATGACTCAACGCTGTAACACAGAAATCCTACCTGAGTTTCTAGGCTGCCAACCTATCCTGCAGATTTTGAACTTGCCTGCCCTCACAATCATATGAGCCAATTTCTTAAAATAAATTCTTTCTACACACACAAACACACACACACACACCCCACACACTCTCTTGGTTCTTTTTCTCTGGAGAACCCTGACTGATACAATAAGTATCTAAAATTGTGTGTTGTATTCAAAACACTATTAAAAATTTGCTCTAAGAAATGTAGATGATAAATATAGAAAACTATATGAAGAAAATATTAAGATAAATTCTGAGCAAGTAGCTTAGGTAACACATTAATTTAAACTTCTAAGTTTAATATAATATTTTTAATACTATAATAACCATAATTCAATACTATAATTCCAGAGCACAAAGAAATATGGAAAACTATATAATGGTTTATAATGATAAGGTACATCTGACAGAAAAAGTCTGGAAAAAAACTCTCAATATTAAACTGTAGATAGTTGTGAATTATGATAGTAAATGAGAAAATTCTAAATAGGCCAATAAGAAGTCTTATCCAAAATTGTAGCAAAATAATTTACAAACCAATGTCAATTTATTCAAGAAATGGAAAGAAGTTTACATATTAGGAAAACATCTTTTTTAGACTATCTTTTCTATCTCCGTGTTCTAGAAAATTTTCACTGTGTCTTATTCTCGTCCATACTGTGACACTGGTTTTCCAACACAGTGGTTGAGTGACATTCATCAAGGATGTCAGTGTGGTTCCTTGCAGTGAGATCAGTATGCCTTAATGCCACATAGAATCGTCAACCTCAAGGCAGGAAAACAAAAATTATGTGGCAGACCACTGTACCAACTGGTTCTACATATGCTTGTCTTAGGTTTCCAGGTGAATTAACTAAATTTCATTTCTCCAGGAACCACTCTTGTATATTTCCACAGAAAACAAGTTTAGTCCATCTGTTCAGTGATTCTTTCTCATAGACCCTTCTTCATGAAGTAGTATAAATTATAAAACAATGTAACTTCTCCTGTCTCCTAGATGCAAAACTGACCATGGGTGATTATATTAAATAGTGTTAACCAGGTCAATGTGCTAAGTTACTTGACTACACAAATCCAATGGGTAATTTCTTACCTTCAGGAATAAATGGCAATTGATGATGGCATCAAGAGAACTACACTTAATATTTATTTAGAGTTTACTATGTTCCAGGCACTGCTTTGCATATATTAACACTTTTAATTTTCAAAATGGCCCTAAATACGGGGCATGCACTCTTGTTATCTCCATTTTACATATGAGGAAAATGAGGTACAGAGATGAGGGGCAACTTACCCGTCATTCTATAGATCCAGTCATCAATGTCCACGGGTTTCTGCTGGATTTCTAGTGCTCTTGGCAGCAGGAGGCTCTCTCTTGAAGACCGTGGAGGATACCTGTGGGCCGGGGCAGGGCCTGGTCCAGGTGGGTGGAGTGTGGGGTTTCCCAGAAAGGCAAACAGGACACAATTGAAGCCCACAGTTTGCGCTAAGTGACCTCGGGTGTGTAGGGGTAGTAAGTTCGGGTCCTGATGCAGGGGCAGGGAGAGGATGGGCTGGGATGCACTGAGTGTTAGTGGCAGCTCAGAGAAGGGCTGAATCGGGCCCCAGGCTCTGCAGCCAAGATAGCACTTCAAGGAGGAAGTCTGATCTTGCGCAATCTTGGGAGATCTGCTAGGGCCAGCAGAGGAGTCCTGGTATGAGAAACACTTGGGTCCCCTGGTGCTGAAGGCTGCTCATCCCAGACCCCTGCATAAGGAGTTTGGCCTACACCATCAGTCATGCAAATTCATGAAATTGTGTATATATACATACACATGATACATATATAATATTAATATAAATCAATATTTATATTACTTACATATATTTATTTACTATTGCTTTCTTTCTTACAATCTTTACTTCAACATACATCATACTGCGTGAGAACACTCTACATTTCTTTAAAATTGGAGAGATTTGAATGTAGAGTAAGAATCCATGTATCTAATGCACTTTAGTATTTTCGTTGTTATTCTGCACTTACCCTTTTCAATATTTTCTCTTTTGTTCTCTGAAAAAAGTAAGTGAAGTAGGTATAGTTTCCCATGTTGGAAGAATGTCACGGTATTTAGGGACTATGGTCCCTACTGTCTGGATATTTTGTTTTTGAGATACTTAGCACTGTGAATTTTCTTACTTGAAGAAAACTTCACGTACTACACAGAGAGACTGAGAGATACAGGTTGATCAAACTCAACAAAAAACTCGACAGAAGCTTATATATCTTTTCACTTTCATTTTCACATAGGCCTAGCATTATACATGAAATTTTCACTATTCATATTGTTTTTTAAGGACCTCCATAATATTTTAGGACTTGAAGAAACCGTAGATGTATTTCTGAGAGTCTAGAACCTCATTTCACAGATAATTGAAAGAAGCCCGGAGAGAATCAGTGACTTGTCCAAAGCCCCGCAATGGAAGAGCCAGGGCTAAAATCCAAATATCTGGCTCATGTTCTTCTTATTTTATTTTATTTTATTTATTTATTTTTTGTGAGGCAGATCAGCCCTGAGCTAACATCCATGCCAATCCTCCTCTTTTTTTGCTGAGGAAGACTGGCCCTGGCCTAACATCCGTGCCCATCTTCCACTACTTTATATGGGAAGCCGCCACAGCATGGCTGGACAAGGGGTGAGTGGGTGTGCGCCCAGAATCCAAACCTGCAAACCCCTGGCTGCCGAAGCGAAGTGCACGCACTTAACCGCTGCACCACCAGGCCAGCACCTTGTGTTCTTTTTTTATTATTTATTTATTTATTTATTATTTTTGTTTGTTTATTGTGGTAACATTGGTTTATAACATTGTATAAATTTCAGGTGTACATCATTATACTTCTATTTCTGCATGGATTACATCATGTTCTCATGTTCACCACCCAAAGACTAACTACAGTCCATCACCACACACATGTGCCTCATTATCACTTTTGCCACCCTCCCCCACCCCCTTCCCTCTGGTAACCACCAATCCAATCTCTGTCTCTATGTGTTTGTTTGTTGTTGTTATTATCTACTACTTAATAAGTGAGATCATACGGTATTTGACGTTCTCCCTCTGACTTGTTTCACTTTGCATAATACTCTCGATGTCCATCCATGTTGTCACAAATGGCTGGATTTCATCGTTTGTTATGGCTGAGTAGTATTCCACTGTGTATATATACCACATCTTCTTCGGCCATTCGTCCCTTGATGGGCACTTAGGTTGCTTCCAAGTCTTGGCTATTGTGAACAATGCTGCAATGAACACAGGAGTGCATGTATCTTTACCCATTGGTGTTTTCATGTTCTTTGGATAAATACCCAGCAGTGGAATAGCTGGATCGTATGGTAGTTCTATCCTTAATTTTTTGAGGAATCTCCATACTGTTTTCCATAGTGGCTGCACCAGTTTGCACTCCCACCAGCAGTGTATGAGAGTTCCCTTCTCTCCATATCCTCTCCAACACTTGTTGTTTCCTGTCTTGTTAATTATAGCCATTCTGACAGGCGTGAGGTGATATCTCACCGTAGTTTTGATTTGCATTTCCCTGATAGTTAATGATGTTGAACATCTTTTCATGTGCCTGTTGGCCATCTGTATACCTTCTTTGGAGAAATGTCTGTTCAGGTCTTTTGCCCATTTTTTAAATGGGTTGTTAGTTTTTTTGTTGTTGAGATGCATGAGTTCTTTATATATTTTGGAGATTAACCCCTTATCAGATATATGAGTTGCAAATATCTTCTCCCAATTGTTAGGTTGTGTTTTCATTTTGTTGATGGTTTCCTTTGCTGTGCAGAAGCTTTTTTGTTTGATGTAGTCCCATTTGTTTATGTTTTCTATCATTTCTCCTGCCCGGTCAGACATGGTGCTGGAAAATATGTTGCTCAGACTGATGTCAAAGAGCATACTGCCTATGTTTTCTTCTAGAAGTTTCATGGTTTCAGGTCTTACATTCAAGTCTCTAATCCATTTGGAGTTAATTTTTGTGTATGGTGTAAGACAATGGTCTACTTTCATTCTTTTGCATGTGGCTGTCCAGTTTTCCCAATACCATTTGCTGAAGAGACTTTCCTTTCTCCATTGTATGTTCTTGGCTCCTTTGTTGAAGATTAGCTGCTCATAGATGTGTGGGTTTATTTCTGGGCTTTTGATTCTATTCCATTGATCTGTGTGTCTGTTTTTGTGCCAGTATCACACAGTTTTGGTTACTATAGCTTTGTAGTATATTTTGAAATCAGGGAGTGTGATACCTCCAGTTTTGTTCTTTTTTCTCAGGATTCCTCTAGCTATTTGGGGTCTTTTGTTGTTCCATATAAATTTTAGGATTCTTTGTTGTATTTCTGTGAAAAATGTTGTTGGAACTTTGATAGGGATTGCATTGAATCTATAGATTGCTTTAGGAAGTATGGGCATTTTAACTATGTTAATTCTTCCCACCCAACAGCACCGAATATCTTTCCATTTCTTTGCGTCCTCTTCAATTTCTTTCAGCAATGTTTATAGTTTTCAGTGCACAGATCTTTCACCTCTTTGGTTAAGTTTATTCCTAGGTATTTTATTCTTTTTGTTGCAATTGTTAATGGGATTGTATTCTTAATTTCTCTTTCTGCTACTTCGTTGTTAGTGTATAGAAATGCAACTGATTTTTGTATGTTGATTTTGTATCCTGCAACTTTACCATATTCGTTTATTACTTCTAAAAGTTTTTTGGTGGATTCTTTAGGGTTTTCTATATATAAAATCATGTCATCCGCAAATAGTGACAGCTTCACTTCTTCCTTTCCAATTTGGATCCCTTTCATTTCTTTCTCTTGCCTGATTGCTCTGGCTAGGACTTCCAGTACTATGTTAAATAGGAGTGGTGACAGTGGGCATCCTTGTCTGGTTCCTGTTCTTAGAGGGATAGCTTTCAGTTTTTCACCATTGAGGATGATAATAGCTGTGGTTTCTCATATATAGTCTTTATTATGTTGAGGTACTTTCCTTCTATACCCATTTTATTCAGAGTTTTTATCATAAATGGATGCTGTATCTTGTCAAATGCTTTCTCTGCATCTATTGAGATGATCATGTGATTTTTATTCTTCATTTTATTAATGTGGTTTATCACGTTGATTGATTTGCGAATGTTAAACCATCGCTGCATCCCTGGAATAAATCCCACTTGATCATGGTGTATAATCTTTTTAACGTATTTTTGTATGCGATTTGCTAGTATTTTGTTGAGGATTTTTGCATCGATGTTCATCAGTGATATTGGCCTGTAATTTTCTTTTTTTGTGTTGTCCTTGACTGGTTTTGGTATCAGGATAATGTTGGCTTCATAGAATGAGTTAGGGAGCTTCCCTCACTCCTCAATTTTTTGGAAGAGTTTGAGAAGGATAGGTATTAAGTCTTCTTTGAATGTTTGGTAGAATTCACCAGGGGAGCCGTCTGGTCCTGGACTTTTATTTTTGGGGAAGTTTTTGATTACTGTTGCAATCTCCTTACTGGTGATTGGTCTATTCATATTCTCTATTTCTTCTTGATCCAGTTTTGGAAGGTTGTATGATTCTAAGAATTTATCAATTTCTTCCAGATTCTCCAGTTTGTTGGCATACAGCTCTCCATAGTAGTCTCTTATAATCTTTTGTGTTTCTGAGGTGTCCATTGTAATTTCTCCTCTTTCATTTCTGATTTTACTTTATTCCAACTAAATACCAAAGCCCCTGTCCTCGATTGCCAAATGGAGTCAAACCACTAATGATTTTCTATATTTTAAAGCTAATTTTAAAGATAATGAGAGATAATTGTCTCTTTAAAGATAATATAACAAGATGGTTTATCATTTCATGCTTAATGTTTTGCAAACACGTAGGTAGTAGAGGTGAGTAGTCAGGATGGGCAATTTAGTAAACACAATGCTAAAGTTTAGACTGATTTTTAAAATTATGGTGTAACAATAATTGAGAATGCACAAAAATTCTCTATATGATATGCCTTAGATATATGTTTTAATATAATGCTGAAGTTTATAAGTACTGAATGTGAATAAAATTGCAAAATCCAGGACTTGGAAGAGTTTGCAATCTGCCAAACCAGACAGAACCAAATTATGAAAATATATGAGGACCATCCTTACAGAATAGCTGCAGATTTGCAGTAACAGCTGTATTTATTTCTCTCATTTTTAGTGAGTTTGAGATATTGAAAAAGTCAGAAGATATCTATTATTTTTTTATTTAAAAAATAGTAAAATAAATAATTGCATAAGGAAAGGAGATGGCAAATAGAGCATACAAATATTATTTAGACCTCTTTCTCATATGGTTATTTCTATAAGGCCATACACAGTATCTATAAAGTTGACAGAGGTGCATGGAGTTAATTAGGGTGAACACAGATCCAGCTAGAGATGAGCTGTACCTTGAGCTTAGCTCTTCCGTCCTTTGTCCAGTATATTCATTTTGCTTTCACTGACGCCTAATGAGTTCCTTAGTAACAACCCAAAGATATTTTCTTTTATAAATATGAAATAATCAATTGTCTCAATATAATCTCAATGAGAAAGAATATATTCATTAATCCATCAGTGGATAAGTCCCTGGTGATTTTCATGTTTTGCCATTCTTACTATTTTCACAGAGCAGTATATTTCATAGAAAAGATTATATAGTCATTCTGATTGTTTCCTAATGATATGTTTTAAGAGCTCAAGGTCACAGGTGAGAATTATGGGACAAGTGTAATAAGATTACCTGAACTGGCTCTCTTCTCTGAGAAACAGCAACTTGTAATTTTCATTTTTGTCTACATGGCTTAGTTATTTCCTTTAATAATAGCAGAAGAATTTATTTTTAACTCAAAGCAAATAATGACAATAAAACAGATTATGTGGTTAATATAAATAGAAAGTATAATGAACAGTAAGAATAAATACAAATTATATATTATTTAATATACACTGTATTTTACATAAATATATAAAATGTTTTTTAACATAGTGACAACATTCCGATGTGGTTGTAACTTCCAATTCTGCCCCAAGAAGAAATTAGAGAAATGTTTGGGCAAATGTAGTTAAGGATATTGCTTTTCTGCTTATCTTGTGTTTACTTTTATGTTTCTTGATTTTGCATTACACACTGATACTCTTTTGTGTAGCATGGTAGTTATTTCAATTCACTTCCCTCATCTACACCAGTGTAGCCTCTTCTTTTGAGGAAGACTGGTATATTGAGGCAGATTAGTCTCAGAGTTTCTAGCAGCCATTGTTCAAATGTCAGATTTTAGTTAGGCACAGAACGTTTAGTGCACTTCTGTAATTTAAGCTACTATTGTACCTAATGGGCTGCTATTAAATCCTTTCAATACCAAAACCTAAGAAATATCCATCCCTATTCTTTGTATGTTTCATATAGTTACCTAGTACATCTGTCCGAGGGATGTACTATCCTTATCGTGGGGTAGTAGATAGGGTTACATCAACTCCCCTGGATTTGGGAAAAAAAAACTCCTCTGTTGTACAGAAGTTATTATCTCAGTGTAAGTTCCAGCTTGGCACTGTCACACTTCTCTTCCGGGACATTTCTGTTTTGCTCTAAGCTGTGTATTGTCCTCAGATCTCTTTTTTTCAGTTCACAAATTGTCATATCTATTTAAATCTTTCACTGATTTTTTAATTTCAAGAAATATAAAGTATTCAGTTTTAGATGATCTCTTGCACATCCACCTGTTCCTTTATATCAATTCCTTTCTTATCCATCTAAATTTTGAAATATTTATTTCATGGCCTCAGATTTTCTTTCAACTTAGTTTTTCTAGAGACACTAATCTTTTTATTTGTGGGTCTGGAGAATCTCCATTAGGATAGATTATTTCCCTTTTTGGGGCGCCCCTCATTGAGAAATCATTATTTAAAAAACAGTTCTACATTTTTCTTCTTGCTGGGTTCCCTAAGGCTTGCAATGATTCAGCAATTGTTTTTATTTTAATCTCTTGGTTTGCAAATTCCTGAACCACGTAGTTAATCTAAATATGATCATTAAACCTGTTCTTTGGTGCAGGCAATTTTCTGCCCTGAAACCAACCCTTTCTAGGTAGAGCAACATGTCCTTGTCATTTCCCTGGCTTGTGGGTGAGTTGTTGATTTACTCTTGTCAGTGAATAGGCAGACCTTTTAACATTCTGGAATTATGCAGGATTCTCAGTTGCAGTTCCTTGCTTCAAATGGTTCCATGGCCTCCTTTCTTATCCTCAGAGGAGTGTTAAAACCTCATCCAAAGGTAGGGCCCTCTTCTAACTAAATTCACCTTGTGTTGCTACAGTCTCATCTTGGTTTCATTTTTCATTTGTGACAACCATAATAACAAAAAAAATACATAATGAGTTCAAAAAGAAAAGATTTAAAGAGAATTTCTTCTCTCTCTTTTTTAAAAACTCAGTTACCTGTTTTTCTTTATTTTTATTGTCGTCTTTATAGTCTATCCACTACTTCTTTGTGTTAGAATGGGAAGGGGACCATGTTAGTTTAGTCTGCCTTGTTGCTTGATCCAAAAGTCAATGAAAATGCTTTTAATGGGCAGAGGCTTTTATTGTAATTAGTCAGGGATGGAATTAATAAAGATGAGCAGGGGTTTACATAGAGAATATAGAAACAGAAAACCATAGTAGAGACTCTCATCTCATTAAACAAGGGATCTCTCTGCATATATTCCTTCCTAAATCAGTCAGATGGTTACTACTAGTCCTCTATTTCCTAACCACAACCAAGACTACCTAAAAAGAATTCACTAGCTATCCTAATATTTTTAAAAAACATAAAAGGAAAGGAGTCAAGATAACACTAGTTCTTTCTACTTGTAACCCTGCTTTCCAGGGGGTTGTGGAAATTGTTATTGTTGGTTTTAAAGCTGGGGAGTGAAACACTAAATGTCTATGTAGACACGATTTACATCTCCATGCAAGATCACTTTTTCTCCTTCTTTAATTTGTTTATACCTCATTTCTTTTTCTTGTCTAATGTCATTGACTAGCATATTCAGTACAATGTTGAATATAAATAGTCATTCCTCTGCTTAAGGGTCTCCCATTGCACTTCACTGTCCAGGCCAGTGAGGTAGTATAGGGTAATGACTAAGAGTTTAGCCATGGTTTTAGTTATAGCAAAGTCACTTACCAGCTGTGTAAACCTAGGCAATTGAGTATGGTAAACAGAAAGATGCCTTGCCAAGAGGGAAGATCAGAATAAGAATGCATCTTTAAAGGAGCTGAAGTGGGGAGTGCTTGGTAGATCCAAAGAAGAAGAAGCACAAAGAGAATCCTTGGTTAGTGTTTTGAATGATTAGAGGGACTTGGGAGGGTGCATCATTTTACTAGTGTGAAACAGATCACCCCAAAACTTAGTACTTTAAAAACAACAATCATTTATTATCTCATGGTTTCTGTGGATCAGGAATTCAGATAGGCGGGCCGTGAATAGCTTATTTCTGCTCCACAGTGTCTGGAGCCTTAGTTGGAAGGCTTGAAGGCTGGCAATAGGGGGAGGAGGAGGGGAACAGGACTGGAATCACCCAAAGCCTGGACTGAGACTAGAGTCTCTGCTTCCAAGGTAGTTCATGTGGCAGACAAGTTGGAAGCAACACAGTGGATCCTCACTAGGTGGGCCTCTCCACAGGGCTCATTGAGTGTCCTCAAAACACGGTGACTTGCTTTCCTTAGAGCAAGTGATCCAAGAGAGAGAGCAAAGCAGAAGCTATCCTTTTAACCACTAGCTATATTACCACTCAGAAGCTTTTCGCCCTAGCCTCAGAAGTCACAGAGCATAACTTCTGCTGCAGTCTATTATTATTAAGGGAGTCACTACTTCCAGCCCACATTCAAGAGGAAGAGAATTAGCTTCACCTATTGATGGGAGGAATGACATCTACAGAAATATCTTAAAAACTGTCACAGACAGAAACATGTCAAAGAAGGATTTGTGAGTCTGTGTGCTATGCAGTATGCATAAAAAGCCCTTCTTGAACTCTGTAATATATTTAGCAAAGTCTGCATTCGTCAATATGTTTTTTTTTCTTTTGGTATCTAGACTCTATGTAAGAAACAGAAAGATGTACCAAATCCTGCATAATAGTGGGTTGAAGCCTCAGAGAGAGTCAATCTAAGTCACAACTAATTTATGAGGTCGTCTTTCGTGATTCAGATTTTGCCGTAATATCTACCCTCATTTCTCTTTGCTGCTCACTTTACGTTCTATAAATGATCAAAGCAAACAAAATAAAGCACGCATTCTCTTCCTCATCTGGGGATTTGCACATGCTGTTCTCTTCATATAGAATTTTCCCACTTCCTTCACCTGGTTAACCACAACTCATCCTTTAACTGTTATCCCAGATGTTTATTTCCTCCTGTAACCCTTTCCTCTGTCTTAGGTCGGTCCCAAGGTAAACACACTCTGACATGGAAATTTGTAGGTGGAAGTTTGTTGGGGAATGCTCTCAGGATCAATATCTGAAAACATGTGAAGAAAGCTGGATTGGGCACAAATTGCACTGTGATGCCATTGGATCAGAGGCCTCAGATAATCCTACAGAAAGTTGAAATGGCCTGAGATTGATGCAAAGAGGCCAACTCTTTATACCTTCTACCCTACATTGAACTGACCTAGGGAAGGGGGTGTAAACTTGGGCACAGAAGCTCCCTTTGGCCAAGGTCAATTCCCAAAAATCGTCTCAGCTGTGAGCTGTCAGTTGCCAACACTCTCAGGAGATGGGGGAACGGTTGTCTCAGTCCTGAAGGGTGTATCTGGGTAGCACACCACAGCATCCATTGGACCTTCCTTGCCTCTACCAGTTTGGGTTACTTGCGCCTCCATATAACCCCCTATATCTCCCTTCATAGAACTCCTACACTATTTGTAATTGCCGGCTTATTTCATTTAATCATAAGCTTTCAGGAGTATTCCCAGCATCTACACCAGACTCTTGTACTTGAAGCTACTTGGTAAATATTGTTTAAATAAAAGAGTGGATGAATAAAGTCATACTGGAGCTGAGATTGAGATGAATAGGAGGCTTTTGCCAGGTGAACAAGAAAGGGAGGACACGCTAGGCAGAAGAGACAGCAAGTAGTCCCAAAGGCATGAAAGCAAGACATATTCAGAAAACTATAAATAAAATAGGTCAGTGAGGCTGAGACAAAATGAAAAATGAAGAAATAGACAACAAAGCTGAAGAGTTGAACAAGGATCAGATCATGAATGGCCTTGTAAACTAGGTAAAAGGATTTATATCCTGTAAAATCTCCAGTGAAAATAGCTTTCTGAAAAGGTGCCAGTAGTTACACCTTCATAAATAATAAAACACGGCTTCCATTCCTCCTCTTTACCTATGTTTTTGCTCTATGCTCCCTGTGCTATTGATACTCAGCAATGCACATACAGAAGATAAGATGTAGGGCAATGGATGTCAACCCAACACTACTACTCCCTTTTAGTAGCAAGCATACATAACAATATACTTTGTATTTTTCATGGACTTTAGTGGAATTATTTGGGTCAGTTCACACTGACATATGAACTTGTTATTCCAACCAAATGTCAATGTGATATTGGAATGCTAATTTATTTAAGCAGATCCATGTCAATGTCACCCCGAAACAAAAGCAATTCTATTACCATGCCAACAAAAATTGTGAAAACAAGAAAAACAATAAGAAATACCCTCCAAATCTGCTTCTGAATAAAAGTTCCTTGGCATATGTTTATTTGGATCAGGTGTTAGAAATTTGTCAGTTGACTGGATGCCATCTGATCAGCAATAACTTTAGGGATATTAAATTCAAACAGCTAAATTAAAATTATTTGATATACCATTAGAATCTTATCCCCAGAGTATCTATTTATATTAAAATAATTACAGCATGCACATAAAAATTTGCATAAAAATGTGATCAAAATGACAGCTCTTTGAGCAAATCCACAGCTTCCGGCAGAAATAAACCATGTTCAAGAAATAGAATATATTGTGATTTCCTTGTTGAATTTAAAAATGCCATCTTAGTAATGATTGAAAGTCAGGACATTTTAGGGCTATAAAGGACTTTAAGGATGGTTCAATCCAATCCTTATTTCAAAAATGTGGAAATTGAGGGCTTGAAATATAAAATGTCTCATTCAAGGCCATGCAAGTTCATAGCAAATACAGTAATAGGCTCTGAATTCTGAATGTGAACTCAGTTGTCTTTACCTCTTTCACGTTGTTTCCTAGCACATTTGTAAATAGTTAAGTAAATAAGGGTTCATGTCAAATGACAGGTTGCTATTTTTAGCTGGGTTAGTTTAGCTGCAACGTATTTTAAAATAAAATTGTAGTGATTAGGCATTTCCAACTTGTCATGCAATCACTGAAGCAAAATTGCTAATCCATAGTCAACATGGGTCAATGTCAATTAAAATTACGCCAGTTTTTGATATGAGACATTTCATAGCGTGCCAAATAGAGAGTAAATTGATAATGCTGAGCATGCAAGTATGTTTTACAGGCAATTGATTTAATTTAATCAGGGGGCAGAAGCCATGAGACCTTTATTTAAATACAGAGATTTAAAATCCTCTTGCCTTCATTCTCCAAAGCTTCAAACTGTTCTGTAATGTTCTATTATCACACTTTTAAAAATTATGCTTGCTTAATCTAGGAACGAATAACTTTTTCAATCCTAGGTCAAATTCACCTGGTTCTAAAGGTCAGTATCTTTAATTGTAACTAGAACATATGAAAAATGTTTAACTACAAATCAAACACCTAGGAGACAAGTGAATGTGGTTGCTAATAAGTGTGAGTTATGGGAGGTAACTGAAGCTAGCAGAAACAATGTTCTGAAATCAGCAAAAACAGCAGGTTCCTGTATAATACTCATAGAACTTTGAGACTAAAGATCTATGGATGACACACTAGCTTTAAGAACACAAAACAAAGGTTCCCTGGAGTACACAATGTTTTAAACAAGTCACGCGTATATTGTCTGGTATTATTTAACATCTGCGGTACAGACCTGTTGTTATCCTCCTCATGTGGCAGCAGATGATATAAAAGGGCTAGTACTATAAAAGTTTTCTAATGAAGATTTTAGGAGAAAATTAAGTTTCCATAACTAGATTTGTTTTCAGGTCCTTATGTGTGGGAATGCCTACTCGAATATATATAAAATGAATGGGAATCTTTAAAAGTGAGTGAGCAAGATATGAATATGTGAGTGTAACATCTGAATGAGTGTAGCAGGAAACTAACTCACTGAAAATCCAAATGAATGTGCATGGTCTGTCAGAGTCAAGCATTCATTATATTGTGTCAGGAATAATTTGTGTAAACTCTTTAATTGGTAAACAGCTTCCTAATTCCTCATCTATCCATAATTCCCGATGAAATAACCTTGGTATCTTCTACGTCGGAACTTCACTGATGAAGACTTGGAGACACAACAGGCAAGTTCTTGGGGCCAGCCCAGTGGTGTAGTGGTTAATGTTGTGCACTGTGCTTCAGCGGCCCAGGGTTCACGAGTTCAGATCCCGGGGGCAGACCTACGCACTGCTCGTCAAGCCATGCTGTGGCGGTGCCCCACATACACAAAAATAGAGGAAGATGGACATAGATGTTAGTTCAGGGCCAATCTTCCTCAGCAAAAAGGAGGAAGATTGGCAATAGATGTTAGACCAGGGCCAATCTTTTTCACCAAAACAAAAAGGAAAAAAGGCAAGTTATCAGAGTAGGACCTAAGGTGAAGGTAGTGGTAGTGTTTTTGATATATGGTAAATTTTAATCTTCTTTAATGGATTTTGAGTTTTGAGTGATTGCTTTTACTTCCTGGGAGATAGCTTGCAATATTGTTTGGTTTGTTAAATCTGAAGAAAATAAAGGGAAAGAGCAAGGTTAACCTTTAAATGAGATTTCTTAAGGGCTTTTGATAGTGTTTGTTTCTATTCACATAGGAACAAATGTGTTCCTATTCACATTCAGTTACTTCAGCCTACGTTTCTTAGATCTTGCATTTAATATTAAGAATCTCTTATAATAATTGTAGTAAGGCTTGTAAGGTCTTTAGATTTGCTTCAAACAAATAAATACAATTAAACCATTTGTTGCAATTTGAAGTCTTTAACTTTGTGGTATGTGCTTGCATGTGTGTTTTAAATATCCTCTAGGTTCTCTATCATTTAAGGCCATTGTGTTCTGGAATATCATCACATTCATGGACTTGATACTTGTTTTTATTGATCCTGAGCAGAACACAGTCAACTGGACACCTTAAGGACTTTTCTGTGTTCCCACTCATTTATTCATTTAACTAAAAAATATTTATTGAATGCTACTATGTGTTAAGTACAGGGTTAGGGGAGATGAAAATTCTGTAATGAATAAGACAGATCTCGCCCCTGCCCTCTTGGAATTAAGAGTCTAGTGGAGATACAAAGAGGCAATTACAATAGAGTATCAATTTCTATAATGTGGACTGTATAGGGTGTTGTGAGGCTGCAGGATGTGATGTTTAAGTGAGTCTGTAGAATAAGATGGAATTAGGCAGAGCAGCAAGGACTGAACGACTCCACATTATGAGGGACCTAGAGGCATGAGAGAGCATGGCCTGCTGCAATAAGTAAAAGATGACAACTTTGACTAGAAGGTAAAGTGTGATAGGATAGTGGTGAGAGATACGGCCAGAGGGATGCAGGGGTCAGAGCCTGTTGTGGTATATTGAGAAGTTAAAACTATTACAAAGTTTTAAATAGACGATGGCATAATCAGATTTAAGTTTTAGAAAACAATTATTCTTGCTGAAAATTAGAGAATGGATTATAGGGGAGCAAGCCTAGAAACAGGTAGAACCAGTGAGGAAGCTATTGCAATAATCCATGAGCAAAAGAGACAGTGGCCCAAATTAAGGACATAGCTGGAGGATAGAGCGGTAGCTGATAGACAGATAAATAAGATAGATAGAGAATAGCTGGAGGATATGTAAGGTTGGGAAAGAGGGTTGAAAAATAGAATCGATAGACTGTGATTGATTGAAACTGGAGAGTGATGTAATACATAGACAAATCGTTGTAGAGGTTTCCCTGTGAAGAGGAAAGTAAGTTGTAAAATTTATAGGAGTCGAGGGTTAAGAAAGTATTTTGGAGGTAAAAGAAACTTAAGAATCCTACCCAGATTGTTGTTCCCAGGTTCAAAACGATTATATACGCCGGGCTTATAATCAATGATTTAATTGCATTAAATTTTTACTAGGTAGATACGAACTAACGCTTGTATTCCAAAATCAAAATGTACAAATACTGTAGTCATTATTGTATTATAATCATCATTAGGTCATAGTAACTCTAATTCCAGAGAGCTCATGGATCTAACAACTAATTGTACAGAGGGCCACTAAAATTTCACACTAACAGAAAACAAACATAAAAACATGGTTAGTCCAAAGAATCTTGCCAGGTAAGAATTCTTAAGCAGAGCTACATTAAGATGTACAAGAAGGGACCAAAGAGAGGTGGGTGGCATGGATTAAATTGACCATTTCTGGCTAGCTTATTTCCCAGGGAACTTCTCTCAGTTCCCACTTCCAATATGTAAGCATAACACTTTTCACGCTGGTGCTGATGTTTTTCCTACCATGTCTGGGCTAAAATGGCAGCTCTTACCTCTGCATCTCTCTTACAACATTCTTCCATTTTAACCCATTCAGCTGACTAAGCTGGTAGGTTCTCCTGAACATGCAGTGCTTGGCTGGCTACCCTCTGAGGGCAGCCGGTGCCTATGAGCTGTGATCTGTGAAGGTTACTTGCATGCTTCCAGTGGCCCCAACCCTCGATTATTTTGCCTCCCTGAATTGTCACTTTACAGAAGAGCCTTAATACATATTGTTAGCCCTACCCTATATTCCTCTCCGACTCAGAATTGCTTTTCTACTTCATTCTTTCCTTGTCCACGGCTTTGCTTGTGCTGTTTCCATTTTCTGAAATTTGTCAACTCCATATGTTGAAATCTTACTGATTTTTCAAGAGAAATCTCAATTGTACCTCCCCCAGGAAAGTTTTTTTTCTCTCCTCAATTAGGTTAATTAACCTTTAAGCAAATATTTATCATATACACATATATCTTTAATTTATATCCACAGTAATGTATTTCACTCAGACTCCAGAGCTCAAAATTTATCAAAATATATTTAAGAACATTCAGGGCATTTATAGTGATAAATCTTGCTTGGAAATTATAACACAGCTCTCTACTGAACCCCATTTTTTTGATACATTGCAGGTTGCAACTGTAGTTGAAGGGGTGTAAAAAGGTTGTGCTGTTTTAAACACATTCATTGTCCTAATTCCTCTCAAGTATTTCTGCCCTTTCTACCTACTCCCCATGGATTATATTTCCTTTTTATTCATTCAGGTACTTATTATGCACTCCCAGTTACTAATATCACACACACATAGATTTATGAGGTCTTTCTGTTGTAAAGAGAACCCAACTCACATTTAAGAGGCACCAATTTTGAGCCTGTTTTAAATTCCGACAACGCTTGAACCAGTCTGAGGAAACATATAATTCATCTAAGTTACATGTCTTTCATGAATACAAATCTTCTTACCCATGGACGTGAACCAGTTTTAAAATTTCCACTTCTGATTCCTAAATGATTAGTTGGATTGATCCAAAGAAATTTTGGAGATGCTTGTTGAAAATATTCACATCACAATAAGTAAAATTAAACTGATTTACTTCTTCAGTGATGTTACCAAACAGAGGGATTTTGGTTTTGATTTTTTTTTTTTTGGCTTTATATTTATTTATCTATTTATTCTGTCTAGATCTCCTCCTCTTCCTCTTGGTTTCAGGGGCAGCCAGGGGGAGTCAGGGGGAAGATGTTGCTCTCATCTAGAATAGCACCACCTGTCACTGGATTATCCTGACTGCATTTCCTGTCCATAAACTAGTGTTGCCTCTAGCCAACTTGAACAATGGCATTCTGCTCCACATCATTGACTGACTGAAATTTCCTCAGAAACAGTTCATTTCAATCCTCCTTATTGGAGTGATTCATCCCAGAGGATTGTCTCAGTAAACATTTTTCTCCAGAGCACCTACAAATGCCCTTATTTTTATGAACTGGTTTGATATGCTTTAACCAGGACTACATGGGTAAGTTGCAGGTGAGCTACGCAAACCTGAACTTCAGTTTAGTAATACTTAGTCATACCAAAAAGTTTATATTTGGTGAATTTTCTGATATATGCTTTCAATGAAACAACAACATCTGTAGTTGGAAGTGTACAGACATCGTCTAGAGATGAAGACACCAGGGTCTTAGCTCTTCTAATGGGTCTTCACATTATGTGACTACAGGAGACCACAGTCTTAAAAACCCATTAGATTATATGGAAGGCTTTATACATTTTTTTCTCTATGACTAAAATGGGGGAAATAACCTTTTTACAAAGTCAAGGGACAGCTGGCTCTTCTAATTTTGTTAATCTGAATGGGGACACCACAAAACTCGCTTCCTAGCTTGTGTGATAAGAAATTGCTACTCCTGGTCTTAAATTGAATCTCCAGCAAATTTTTATCTTTTGTTAAGGCATATGCTTTCTGATGATCTTTTAATCTTTATTTATTGTCTATAACATAATGTGAAGTTAATTGTTTCTTGGGACGAATGCCAGATGGATGGGGCTTTAGATATAAGTATTGAAAAATAAGATTCCTCATGGAATTCTATGTCAACTTTAGTAGAGAAAGTCTTCATGAAATCTAGATATAAACAGAATCTGAGGGCTAAATGATGACGGCAGATGGGGAAAATTCAACAGAAATATTATTCCTGTGGTCAGAGTTTATACTACCTGTATACTACTTTTTTTTTACTTTTACTTTTGTAAAAAAGAATTGTCATGATATAAAGTAGTGGTTCTCAGACTTTAGTGTGCCTAAGAATCACCCAGGGTGTTTATTGGAAACATTTATTTTTATGCTCTAAACCCACATATTTTTATTTAAAACTTCTTGGATTAGACTCAGGAATGTGTGTTTTAATATGCACTTCAGTTGCTATTCTGGGTGTATATATAGAGAAAAGGCTGTCCTGAGCCTTTGAATCAGGATTCGTCTAGTGGGAGAAGAGTGGGTTTCCCTACCTTCTTTCTGGGAGACAAGTTTGCTCTCATTTAGGCATTAAATCATGAATTTTCTAAGAGTTATTATTCTTTTTTCAACTCTATAGGTCATATATTTAGCGGAATTTTCTTCAAGAATCTAGTGAAAGATTTAGTATTATTTCTCAGTAATTTGATGAGATTTAACCTCTCTCTGTGTCTTCATTTGTATTTTGTGGAAATTTTGGAAAGACTGAATCAAGGATTGCTCATTGGATGCTATTTTAATTAGATTCTGATCTCTGTTCCTTTGAAGGTTCTTTCAAGATCACTTTGGTAGAAAACATGACTTATAAGCTGAGTGGACTATTAATGAAGGTCTCTTTGCACCTCTTTATAAAGTTGCAGCAAATCATTCAACCCTTTTCTGAAGGTCAAGCTTCATGCTGAGGAAATGATTGATTTCCATTGCTTCATCAGGGAGCTTTGAAGCCTGGAATAAGGAATTGCTCAACTCAAGTGTTTTGGAGTCAGCTTCATATTTATTCCCATAACTTTCTTTTATGCCACATCATCATTCAGTGATGCCAGCCTTGCTTTGAAGTATTTGTCTGATGATTCCTGAGAGCAAGTGTCTAGTAAGTAGGGGATTTGAACTGACTTAAAGCACAACCCCAAAGTTATGTGGATGGTTCAATATTTTAATCTATTGCCACTGAAGAAAAAGCTTAAGTGTTATATGTGGCCTCATTCCATAGTTTCTAATATGTTTAATCAAGAGTACATTGATTAATTTCTTCATAAATCAGTTCATTTTTGTTAAAGCAAAAACTGTTCTTTCAATGTAAAGTGAGGATCATTTATTAATTAAATTTTCTATATGGTTAAACATATATCCTTCTTTGGTAGCTATTGAATGCTTTGACCATATGTTGATCCATGCATGAATTGAAGGAATAAAATCTTGCTTGAAGGAAATAAGACCTCAAACATAAGATAAGCATAGAATGACAGTAAGTCAATGAAAGCATTGTACAGATTTAGCAAAACTTTTGATGCAATTTTTCTGTTAAATCATTTTTCTGTGTAACTTAATAAATTAAACATTTTAATTATGTCCTCAATTAGGGAAAGATATTCATTTTTGAAAAATTTAACTCAAGGAACGAGAGGTTAATTTCCCTTCCCCACAAAAGAAAAATGTTTAGGTTTCTAGAGAATTATGGGATTTTCTTGAAGGCCACTGGAGCATTGACTCCAAAAATAATTAGCTTGAGCTTTGCTGCCTTAAAGTTATTTCCACCCATTTCAAATGAATATACAATCAATAAGCAGTTTTATAATGGACCAATCGCATCAGTGCTGAAGACCTGTTCAGAAAAATAACACATATTCTTAATTATCTTCACAAATATTCAGTAATCTTTCATGTAGCAGCAAGATAAGTTGGTGTTTCCTCCTCTGTTACTTTCACATTTTAATGCAGACTGTGGCACTTGCTAAAAATTTCAAGTCATCACTTCCTTCCTAGAAATTTTGGACCATTATGCCTCCTGAAGTTTGAATGAACTCTATACGTCTATTTTTCTAGTTGGAGATTATATGTATACTAAGTGGCATTTTTCAGTCTATTACTTTATCCAAATATTTCTATCTCTTCCCATTTTCTCACTGTTTATATCATTGAGACATATATACATGCAGTTTTGTTATATCACTTGTAATATTATATTTAAAATATTTATTGTATGACATAATTTTATTAATCCCAAATAACTTTCTAAAAGCATGATTCTCTTCATTGCAAACAATCTGGTCAGAGATTCTCTTTCTCATAAATACATATATGAGGAAAAAATATATATGTATATATTTTAAAGGTATCATACTTTTTTCCCCTTAGCAATTTGTGTGTTTTCATCACCCATTTACTTGCTCATATGGGAGCAAAGGGATTGTCATTTATTAACATGTTGTTTTTAAAAAATTAAATGATATATAAGATTATATATTGTTTGGAAATAAATAGCATCAATATATAATATTTTCATTTAATGAATGGTATAGTAACTCAGTCATAAGTATATTTTGTTAATATTGTAAATTAATAGAAATGAATATATTCATAGCAATAAAGGTGGGAAAGATTTACATCAGCATCTCCAGATGCAGAGAATACAAACCCCTTTCACTATCTTAATTTTGTTTATATATATTTTCTAAATGTCTACCATGGATATGTGTCACTTTTATAATAAGCCAGCACTCAGAATGATGCTGCTCATCTGTAGTTGTGTTTATTCTGGGCACTAACTTCAAGAATGTTCCAGAGAATCCATAAATCTAGTATTTCAAAGGATTTTTATCTGAGATCATCATAAAGAGCACAAAAGGATCTATAGAGGATGAATTTTAAAACATTAATAGACTACATATACTTTACATAGTAGTGACCTATGGTATAGATGAACCATGAAAGACATATGAAAGGTTTCAATATCCGTCTCCAGCTCCATCTCATTGACAAATTGCCGACAATATATCACCCGTGTGCTGCAAATGGAGTAGTTTTTGTTCATTCTAGAACCCGTATATTTACTATATGCCTTATCTCTAAGTTTCTTTTCTTCTCTTTTGTTTTGTGAGGAAGATCAGCCCTGAGCTAACATCTATTACCAATCCTCCTCCTTTTGCTGAGGAAGGTGGGCTCTGGGCTAACATTCATGCCCATTTTCCTCTACTTTTATATGTGGGATGCCGCCACAGCATGGCTTGATAAGCGGTGCATAGGTCCATGCCCAGGATCCGAACCCGCAAACCCCCAGCCGCCAGGGGAGCGAGTGAACTTAACCACGCCACTGGGCCGGCCCCTCTCAGTTCCTTTTCTAAGGTTCTTGCTTATCACATCAGCAGCCAAGAGAGTTCTTGGATGTTGCTAAAGCAAAATATTAAGGTACTATATAACAAATAACTTGTTTTCTGGAAAAGGACTTATTTCCCTGTAAATTGCTTGGCATACTCAGTCTGCTTGCATTTCAAGGTAATAGAAATGGCTGAGCGATACTGCAGCTCTCTTTCTCTATAACATGCATGCTTATATCATTAAGAATTAATTCTTGGAATCCAAACATCACATGTAGCATAATGATATTTCCTGTGATTTTGACAGCAGCAGCTTAAGTGTTTATTATCTCTATGCTCAATATTGTGTGGGTTACCTGAGCACCACATGACTGCATAAAAGAAAAGACACTATTATTTTTGTGGAATAGGGAACTCACTGCTTTTTAGCTTTCTCTTTCACAGAACGATCTTTCAACTAAAAAAGATTTTAATTCACTTGTTTAGTTCTTTTTATTTATTCACTTTTTGAGTTAGTATATTGATAGGAGCTTCAG
This sequence comes from Diceros bicornis minor, assembly GCF_020826845.1. Taxonomy (NCBI): domain Eukaryota; kingdom Metazoa; phylum Chordata; class Mammalia; order Perissodactyla; family Rhinocerotidae; genus Diceros; species Diceros bicornis. The sequence continues at coordinate 13,170,527 of NC_080767.1, read as the reverse complement.
GAAATATTGGAAATGGACTATGGTGAGCCTTATTGCTTTGAAATGTATTCTAAGGACAAAAGACACTCCTGAATCTTTCAAACCTATTTTCCAATGTAGCCTATTTGTTGGCAGCAAGGCTATCATTTAGAGGGTTTTCACTTGCAGAACTGTGTATTTAAATTGTATCATATCTGTGTAAACTTAATATTATTTTTCTAGACAGTATATGTATGACTTGAGATACATAAACTTGTGCCAGGGGAACCTGGCTCTGTTCAGCTGAAATTTTTTGTTTTGTTTTGTTTTGTTTTTGTGGGTTTTTTTGTGAAGAACATTAGCCCTGAGCTAACATCCATTGCCAATCCTCCTCTTTTTGCTGAGGAAGACTGGCCCTGGCCTAACATCTGTGCCCATCTTCCTCTACTTTATATGGGATGCCACCACAGCATGGCTTGACAAGCAGTGCGTCGGTGCACGCCCAGGATCCGAAACTGCGAACCCCGGGCTGCCAAAGCAGAGCGTGCAAACTTAACTGCTATGCCACCAGGCTGGCCTCTGAAATTTTAATTTTTTAATTTTTGTCCCACTGAACTTATCTAGAGATTAGAGCTGTACAACCAACATACCAGAGTCCCATGAAGAAGGTATAGTTGGCTGCCAAGTGGTGATGTTAAGGTCATCCTTGCAGGAAGATGTGCAACTGTGTGGCTACAAAAACACAACACAAGTAGACTCTTTTCTGTGGTGTAACTTATGGATTGCATCTCTGTGGATTCACCTGGTTACTCAGTAGGTTGAAATTGATTATTATGTGATAGATGCTGCTGTGGGAATGGATAGGGTGACTTGGGTCATATGTTCTTAAAAAAAGTCAACTTCTAAGCCTTAGGATTGAGAGGTCCATTACCTCCTGCTGTGATTCCAATGTGCATCAGGGGTTAATGCAATCTGCTAACATTCTAAAAGCCAGATTGATCTGTGTCTTTTAAACGTCTCCCGGGGCTTCCAAGCTATGAGGAGAGAGCTGAAGGGCAACAACAATATATTTTCATGAGAGAGAGTGAATGTGACTGATGGCTAACAGGCCACAGGCAGAAGAACAAAGGTGAAAATGAAAGTGACTCAGAGGTACATCCCATTTCATGAGTCTGTCTGCAGAACAACAATGACTCATTTAGTCAGTAACTCAGACTCCCTTGCATTTACTCGTTAGAAGTCTTACTGCTAAGGATAGTGTATACATAAACGAATCCACATATGTTTTAAAGTTCCAAAAGTGAATTCATGATTGGGAAAGGATTAATGTACACACATTAATTGTGTGTACATTATTGTGTGAACAATTGGAGGAGATTCAAATTTACCACAAACTAAGTGACATTTAAAGTAAGTCACTGAAACTCCCTAGGTCTTTCTTACCTCTAAAATGTGCTGGAAAATTTAAGATGTTCTATATCTGAAGTCAGACAGTCTTCTCCAAATGGCTGTAAGTGTGTGTATGTGTTCTGTACGTGTGTGTGTCCTTTCCTACACAATACTGAGAAGTTACTTAATAAAGTCCAGTAAAATATAAGAAAACGCATTCTAAAATAGATTTTGCTTAGAGATTCTAATGTACTTAAACTAAATAATGTATTATGTATATAAATGTGTGTTGTGAATTGATAAACCCAATATCAATATTTTACTTTCAAGGACAAATGTCAAAATTTTAATGTGTACGTAGCCCAACATTTAGATAAAATGTTGTTTAAAAATATACTTTGAACAGAATAGCTATCTGTTTGTACGTCAGGTAAGGCCTTATGACAAGTGATACATAAAGACTGGGTTTTGTAACATCTCCACTTCACTCCCAGTACAAGAGTATTTACCACAGTCTGCTGCAAATAATTGTTTGTATCTATCCAATTACTTGACTATTATTATTCATCAGAAATAATGATATTGCCTCCCAAACTTCAATTTTATTCATCCTACTTCCTGACAAACATTTCCCGTGTTATGAGCTCATCGACTCTATTACACCTCTCTCCTTATTCCCACATCTCCTTCTGTGTAATATTGCATTTCTCTGCTTCTCTTCATAGCAAACCTTATTAAGAGTTGAATAGACACTTTTTTATTTCACAGTCTTCCTTCAAACCACTCCAATGTAGCAACAGTCATTAAAATGGGAAAAGCAGTAGAACCTAGCTTACAGGGTTGCTGTGAATATTAAATGAGTCCATACACTAAACTAGGATACTTGGCGGACAGTTTGGCCCATCGTGAGGACTCATTAAATGTTAGCTACCATGATTATCATTATTGTAATCAGTATCACTATTTTACTTATCAGGACTATTTTGTGAGTAAAGATCTCCATGTTGGCCTGGACTCTTTAATGAATGAAGACCATGTTTTATTTATATTTGTAGCTCCAGTACTGAGCATGTTTCCTGGAAGATAGTATAAACTCAATAGCATTATTCCAGTAGTTCTTCAAATGTTCGCTTTTTTTATTACCACATGATGCTTATTCATTTATTAAAATTATATTATTTCCATAAAATGTGGTTATTTAAATCAGATCTAAGTATAGGGTCTTATAAGATCATAAAGAATACTTTTGTGATTGAATCCATTCGTAAAATGTAAAGAAATTCATTTGGGTAGGAAATCTTTAGTAGCTATTCAGGTGGTTTTCAAGGATGGTAAAACTCCAGAAATATGCTTAACTCAAAATAGCATCCACAGATACACTTATTCAACACCTTCTATAAGTCAAAACTCTGCTAAGGACTGAGAAACAATGGTGAATAATGCTTAATCCTGACCCACAAACAGTTTACCTTCAATGGTAGGAGACAATTACAACAAAGTGCGGTGAATGCAGGGTACTTTGGATTCACATAGAGAAGGCAACAGCTGATGATTATGGGATTTCTTGGTAAAAATGTACAGCATGGCAGAAGTGGCAGCATATACAAAGATTTAGCGATGAGAGAGAAGAATGCTTTGACAGTGAGAATACTTATGCTTTTGTACATTTAGAGTCTGAAGAGAGCAAGTAGAGAATAATGATAGATGAAGTTGGAGAAGAAACGCTTTAGTGTCAAAGGTCATAGAAGCCATGATAAGGAATTCCAAACTTATTCTGAAGACAATGGAAGAGTTGGATCAAGGAGTAACAATGAGCTTACTGCATTATGAGGAATGCTCTGATAGCCATGTAGGGCATAGACTGAAGGAGGCAAGACTGGAGGCAGGGGGGTTAGGAGGCGGCTGTTGCAGCAACCCAGGTGACAGCTGATGGTTGCCTGAAATAAGGTCACAGTCACGGAGGTAGAGATAAAAGAATGAATTTGAGAAATATTAAGGAGAAATGTCAAGTATTATGGCAAGTATTCATAGAAATATTATTGGCTGAGAAAGCCAGGAACTGTAGAAGATTAAAAATGTTCCAGCCTTTTTAATAAGCTTTACCAGTTTCCAGAGCTGAGGGGAGAGGGCAGCCGCTCTCCAGTCTTAAGTGACAATAGTGACAAATGGGAACTGAATAGCAAACTGCATGTTTATGATGGTGACAGCTGAAGGTAATGCCTGCTAAGCAGTTAATATTACAGACACCAGAGAAGTCTGAGTGCAGATTGCAATTGGCATATGGTAGACATTAGCTCATTAAAATATTCAGACTAGCAGATGTACATGTTTTAGTTTGCTAGGGAAAATATTAATTTTAAGAATTAAAAACCCCTGAGCCTTTGGAAGTTTTTAAGTTCTTGGTTCTCGAAGTTCTCTGATGGGAAAATTGGAGGCATTTCAATGGCTGTCTGTTCAGACAGTTCTGATTACAGCTGAAAGAGAATGAAGAGAGAAATATGCTGTAAAATCTAATTATACTTTAAGTATTTGAAATGAAGACACACTGCTGCAAGATCTAAAGGTAGAAGACATTTCACATGAAAGATTTAAAACAGTTACAAAATATGAAACTATAGATATATATCTAAAGGTATCATTTGACATTGTATTCAAAGGGAATGACAAAATCTTATCAATTCTGCAATCTACAACTGAAAGACTTTTCTACTATGACTTTCCTTTTAGGAAAATAAAACTCAAAGAGACCAGGCAAGTTCCTTCAATTTCTACTCAAAACAAAGCTATAGAATTTGACACAGAGAACAAGGATCCGTTTCATGTCACCATTTTTGTTTAAATTTAAAGTGCAAATTTTGTGTGTGTGTATGAGAGATGAATATATAAGAAAGAAAGAAGGAAAGACTGGAAAAGAAAGGAAGAAAAAGAAATTAAGGAAAAAACATAGGAAGGAAAGCACATTTCGTTTTATAGTGAATAAAAGGGAAAAGTGATCATTTGAACATATTTTATTTATAAAAGTGAATTTATATTTAAGCATACTTATTCAATTATCATAACTAAGAATGTTTATGAAAATGGTGAATACCCAAAGGGATTGAGTCCAGATGAGGCCTAAACACCTGTGTTTAACTCCCTCACTTAAAGCAAATATGTGTATATACAGTCATCCATATGGGATTGAGTAAATATTCTGTCATAGCTTATCTGGCATTTTTAAGAAGCATGTGTGTGTGTGCATTTACAATAAGTCTAGAAAGCGTATTTTCTTCAATCAATAGACAGCAATTTTGAGGCATCCATCCTTGAAATCAAATAGCAGATGAAGCCGATTGTCAGAAACAACCACAGTCCAAAAATATGCCCTTGAGGGAACTGTATATGGCACTACTAGGATTGAGAACTCATGTAGCCAGAAAACAGCCATTTTCACAACCTAGAGAAAATCTACTAAGATGGGCTTTCTAGCATTCTGGAACACCAAAGCCAGGGACACTGTAATGAAAACTGCAGTGACTGTCAGCAGCACAGGAATTATCATTCAGGTGAAGAAAATATATTCTAACCACCTAGACTGATGAACCTCTACTTTCATTTATAAACATGAGCAGATGATCAAGAATCATCAAATATTTGAAGAAAACAAAAACAATAAATAGAACTAACCCCAAGGGTAAACAGAAGGGAACTTTGAAATAGTATAATTAATATCAGAGAAAAAAATTAATGGATAAGAAAAGAACAGATTGCTGAAGAAAAAATAAGTACTTAATTCTCTTTTTGACGTTAAAACCCTATTTACTGAAAGAAACCTCACCTTCATAGATGGGATGACTAGTAGAATGGAAATACTGAAAATTGAATTAGTTGACTGGAACATTGAGCCAAGGTATTCTTTCCAAGTACAGTTATAAAGAGATAAAGAAGAAAAAGTTAAGAGACATGGAAATAGTTCCAAGATTTCTAATAGCCATCCAATAGGAGAACCAGAAAGAGAGAATACAGAAAAAGTATGATTACTGGGTGGGAGAAGTGGATAATAAAATAAGTAAAATAAAATTTCTCAGAACTGAAGATTTAAATCTTTTTATGTAAGAGTCATTTAAATACAAATGGAATAATAATATGCAATAATACTTTTAAAAATTCTAATTCTAGAAACATCCTGGTGAGATTTATTCTTTTAATATTTTGATATCAATATTTATTTTTAACATCTTACTTAAATAATTAAAAGAACAAAGACATCTGCCTTAACACTTTATTCTGCTCAAATCCTACTACTCTCTTCAAAAGTAATTATGTTTAACCATTTGGTATATTTCCTTCCTGAATTTCTCCTACAACCTACGAGCTGCACATATGTGTGTGTATGTGTGTGTGCATGCACAAACACACACTATGTATCACACTCCACGTTTTAGTTTAGAAATTCAAACACATTAAAAATTTGAAAAGATATGAAATTTAGTAGAAGTAATTCAAATGAATAAAACAAACGTAAAATGATACCCAGCCTCACTGTAATCAGAAAAATGAAAATTGAAATGAGAGTTTGACAAAAAAAAGATTTGTAATATCTTGTGTTGGCAAGAGTGGGATAATCATGCATATTTGAACATAACTAGTTGGAAATGAAACAGGTACAGTCAATTAAAGAGAAATTGGCAGTATATGTCAACAAAGATGCACATACTCTGATTCAGAAATACCATTTTTATGACTCTGTACACAGAGGTACTATCTAGCCCAATAGAAGTACTTTCAGATATGTATATATACGTGTATTCACAAGGTTGTTTGTTTCAGCATTCCTGAAACGCCAAAAAGTGAATTTGGAAAAACATACATGTTCACCAAAAGTGGAATGTTTAAATAAAATATTGATACATACTATGGAATAATAAGTACCCATTAGAATAAATTAACTACATAGCAACCTTAAAAATAACTTAAAGATGGGGCTGGCCCAGTGGCATAATGGTTAAGTTCACGCACTCCGCTTTGGCAGCCCAGGGGTTCACAAGTTCAGATCCTGGGCGCGGACCTATGCACCACTTATCAAGCCATGCTGTGGCAGCATCCCATATACAAAATGGAGGAAGATGGGCACAGATGTTAGCCCAGGGCCGATCTTCCTCATTAAAAAGAGGAGGATTGGCCACAGATGTTAGCTCAGGGCTAATCTTCCTCACAAAAATAAATAAATAAATAACTTAAAGATGCATCATTAAGTGATCAAAAGCATTAAGTGACCAAAAGCTAGTTATGGAGTAATATGAATACCCATATGTATGTAAATGTAAAGAAAAAAGCAAAAAAGGATGCACACTTAACAGGTAGCAGTGTTAACTCCTAGAGAATGAAGTGGGATTGGGGAGTTAAAGGCTGAAGGAGGATATTTGGTAACTAAGACCTGGAGATTATTCAACAGTCCCTCATAAAATTAAAATAGGAATTTCAGTTATTTGCTTCTATTAAGTATATAAGTCTCACCAGAGAGGCTAATGCCACAGTAATAAAAAGAGGAAGAACTGTCTCTCAATTGAAAATCCAATGATAAGCCAATTATATCTATCTATCTATCTATCTATCTATCTATCTATCTGTCTGTCTGTCTGTCTATCTATCATCTTCCTTCTTTTCTTTCTTAATTATTCTTTCAGTTATAAACCCTAGGTAAGTTTGAGTACTTAATGTACTTGAACAGCAGTATAGAGATGAGATTCCATCAGAATGCTTCCCGAGAAGATAATTACATTGATTTCATTACTAGGAATGGAAAATGAATTAGGAAATGTGAGGATGTCTCATCACACATGCACACTTTCCTGTTTCCTCAAATATTTGCTTTAAATGTACACTATGCTTCTTTCCTCATGTTCTCTCTATTTGAAATCCTCTTCCCCTATCTCAGCTCATCCAAACCTTTGTCTCCCCTCAGAATTTAGCTCAAATATTGCTTTCACTCCAAGGTCTTCTTTAATCCCTTCAATCACACTGAAAATCCTTCTCCTCGTTGTTCCCAGGGTGTGCTTATATACTGTTAGGATGCTCATCAAATTCAGCCTTATTGAAATAGTTAAATACACTGAACATTTCTTATGTTTCATTCACTGTGATAAGCACCTCTTATGTGTCATCTCTTTTAATCTTCACAAGAGTCCCTATGAAATACAGGTTTAGGTTTTATGTCACAGCATCTTTTCAAGTAACTTTTTTTTCTTTATACTCATCTAAGAAAACATAAATGTTCTCTTTATCTAGCATCTAGCTGTCTAGCTAAAGTCTGCCACTAAGGACATTGATGAAGTCCTTGTAGATATTCTCATTGTCCACATAGTGGCTCACAAATGCTCCTCTCAGATTCCAATCTGAAAGTTTAGCTAATGTAAATGTACAGTATCAGCTTGAGGATGTGCTGAGGGGGCTGACAGCTAGAGCAGTGTTAGCCAGGAAACTCCATTTCTGTATTATTATTTCACTGACCATGAAGCCTCTGTCATCAGTGGCCCATTTCATCTTTCAGCTTCCATTTTGTCTGGCTTCTCTATCAGGGACATGTTGGAGCTGTGCTTGGTCTGTGGAGTGGCCCTGATGCCCACTCCATCATAAAGCAACCCTTCCAATTTAAGGAGAAGATCCATAGTATTGGGTTTCTTCTTTTTGTTTCTGCATGGGTATATGTTTTCATTTCTCTTGGGTTATAGCTAGGAGTGGAATTGCTTGGTCATATAGTACTCTCTGTTAATCCTTTGAGGAACTGCCAGACTGTCTTCCAAAGTGGCTGCACCATTTTACAACCCCACCAGCAGCGTATAAGGGTTCTGATTTTTCTACATACTTGCTAACGCTTGTTATCTGACTTTTTGATTTTTGACTTTTAATTTCTGATTTCATCTTCTAGTATTTTTCTCCTTTACTAAGTTTTCTAAGATTCCCCTCTTATCTTGAGTTGGTTTTTGATGACTTTGGAGTATCTTCCTTTGTCCCATTATATACAATAACATTTTTGGAAACAGTACAAGAACTGAGCTATTCTTCTAGTATCGATGACAGTGCAATTACATAAAAACAGAATTGGTGGTACAAGGACATTGGCAGAGAAGAACCATGTTACCTCTCCGCTAGCAAACTGCTACTCAGGAGAGGTGAAATGTCAAATCACCCAGCATTTTCTTTGAATAGGTATATCATTAAGTTCCTTCTGGTTAATTGATTGATTGATTTGAGGGTCTCTGTATTATAGTGGAAAGAACAGTATATCAGATGAGTGATACATTCTGATTCAAACAAACCAACTATAGAAGATAATCATGGATATTTTAGTATGGACTGGACACACGATGATACCTGGAAATTATTTTAATTTGCTAGTTGTGACAAAAACACATTGGTTCTGTAACAAATGGCCATATTTTTTAGAAATTCACGCTAAATTATGTAGTTATGAAATAACATGCTTTAACAACAACTTAAGAAACTAAGGGACATTGAATTAAGTGAGAATGTCTATTTACAAATATGAAATATGGATTATGGTTAAATGGAGATTAATTCCCTCTACCTTTGTATCTGTGTATAAATACTCATAATTAATGATAGCAAAAATGTGAGCTTAGGGTTCAGTTTTCTTATTCATAGAATTGAGATTGTAATAATTGCTATAGTGAGGATTAAAAGAGATTATATTTATATAAACACCTTCTAAGATTTTTATATTTTTATATTTATATTTTATATTTAAAATATTTTATATTTTTAGATTTTATATTTAGATAATTGCTTAATTTATTTCAGCAGCTCAAGAAAAAATATTGAGAGAAAAATATGTTCTAAAAATGATGGTTGCTTTACAGATACAGAAGTAAGGAGGAGAGACTCCTGGCCTTGAGGAGAATCACAGTCTATTCCTTTCTAAATCTGTAATTCCTGGATAGAAGAATATTTAATATCTTAAATAAATATTAACATATATTTTATTTGCCCTAGTAAATATTGAAATAACTTAAGTCAAAACCATAAGAAATCATAAACAAAGAATTATAGAAGAAATGTTAGATTGGATAAGGTCTGGAGACTTAGAGAAGTTGATAAATATAAAGATAGGTAACATTTTAAAAATCAGATACACAACCTTTTGTTCTATATTATGATCATTATCTCAGCTTCAAAGTATTTAAAACTATCACTAGATGCCAAAATATCTCAAGTATACAGATTAGACACTCTCGATTATATTTAAAAATTTTGATCTCCTCTGAGCTAGTTTGAGGTTCTCAGAAGCTGCATCTCCACACACACTTTCACAATTCAAAAGTCACTGCATCAGGGGCCGGCCCTGTGGCGCAAGCGGTTAAGTGCCTGCGCTCCGCTGCAGTGGCCGGGGGTTCACAGGTTCGGATGCTGGACACGCACTGACGCATCGCTTGTTAAGCCATGCTGTGGCGGCGTTCCATATAATAGTGGAGGAAGATGCGCACGGACGTTAGCCCAGGGCTAGTCTTCCTCACACACAAAAAAAAGTCACTGCATCAGGGTCTCCATGCATCCCCTCTTCTGTGCCTTCTAAACCTTCTTATTGTGATCTGGCATACCTCATTTCTTCCTTTGTGTCGAATGACTGGATTTAGCCTCTCTGACTATCCCTGCTAGGTCTAAGCCTTAGCTGAATGGTCTATCCTGACTTATTTGATCTGGCTTTGGCCCTAACAGCTGTCTTTTAGAACACCCTGGGCTTTACGTCTCTGTAGTACAATATGAACCATTCCCATCCAATCCCAGCATCTGGTGACAAAGCTCAAGCTTCTTAATGTTCCAGAGGGGAGTTTGGACAAAATGCTACATCATTTTGCCTATAAATAGCCTTTTTCATATTTCTAGCAGAATATTTTTATAATTAAGTTGTTTAATAATTTAGTAGCTTGAGTATATGGTCAAAATGTACTTCAAAACAGAAACTTCACAATTGAACCATATGATAATTTATTAGTGGTTCCTGGTGTGTGTGTATGTGTATGCATGTTTTCTTGTTTAATTTCATAAGAGGAAAAAATATTATGAAGACACTGGACAAATATAAGAAGTTAGAATAATAATTTAGAGGACAGTTTAGAACCCGAGAAGAAATACTTCACCAGAATCTGGGAAGAATTTCCAGGATATTTTAAGTCAAAAGAGCGAGATTGAGATAAATAATTAGTTGCCTAGTTGTGCACTTGTGTTCATAAACAAAGCAGTCTCGATTGAGGGAAAATAGAGTGAAAGATTCTTTTTCATCTCTTGGTGTCTTTCTCTTATATCAGACATTTAAGATGTGTATTCATCGAGCCACTGGAGTCATCCCTCTATCTCATGAGGTTTTTGGAGGTGATGCCAATCTTATTTCTTTTACTCCCATCTTTTCCTGTCTTTTGGGAAATAACAACTCCAAGCAAACAATAGGAAATAAAGATATATGAAGAGGAATGGGAATTGGCAATGTTACCTGAGAAGTGAGTTCCCTAAAACATATATCTAAATTGGGGATACCTTTTGGGAATATAGTTTTTCACTTTTGTATTGGATCAATTGTCAAAAAAAGCAATAGTCAGTGAAAGGAAAAGAGAATGTTATATCAATATAGAGGAGCAGAATAATGTTAATGCTTCTTAGAAAGTAGAACTTGAGATGGAGATTATGTGAACAAGCCTGTCTTCTAAATGACAACCAGTCAGCATCCTAGCAGACAATGACATTAGTCAGTGGAGCATCATGTAGTATCCAAAAAATATACCTCTGAAAAGTATCTAATATAGAAACTAGAAGAAAAACTCAGTAAATCATTCAGTATTTCCCAAAGAAAGCAAGAAGACAGGCCTTCTTTGAAACAACATTAAAAATAAGAACAATCATGACAAACATCAATATATTATGGGTCAGGGACTTTGCTAAGTGCTTTACACATAATTTCTCACTTAATAACCGCACTAATGAAATAACAATCTGAAATAAAGGCCAACTGTATAATAATCTATTAAGACCAAAGGGAAACAATAAACTAAAATGGTTCAGTATCTGGAGGCTAAGTAGGAAGATTAAAACTACAATAGAAAAATTGAACTCTGTATTTGTGGAAATAAAGAATAACAATGTCATTGTGGAAAATGGAGGAGTTGATGTGAAAGAAACTCTTTTAGAATAAAGAGAAATTTGGATAAACACTGTAATGATTAGAATAGTTAGCCACAGATAACTTTCAAGGTTAGCACTGTGTTTTCTTCATACTAAAATTTATACCAATCTTATTTTTCCTATTCTGATATTAAATTAATTTTATAGTTAAAAAGTACTAGCTTGATAGCTTCTTTGAGATAGTTTATCTGTCTCTTGGCCCTAATATATAGTTTCAATATTTTATGATGGCATAAATTACTTTTAAATTCGGTTTTACATTTTATTTCTCTTAACTACTAAGCATATTTGCATATATAGTTTACCCACAGCATGACATAGCATTAGGAACTTTGAGTTGGATTTTGGGTTCAAGTCCCAGCATTCCTACTGGGAATTTTGGTCGAGTAACTTAGGCCTTTGTGTCTCTGTTTTTCCACGTGCAAAGTGTGGAGAATGAGTTCATCAACTATCACTCATCATTTTTATAAAGTTTGGAGATCCAAATCCCGGAAAAATTTGCTGAACCCTATGATTAAACGAGGTGCTACTGTCATTTACTCCCATAGCATATTGCACTTGTCCAATAAAACATTCATCATAAATGAAAATATCTGTTAAATGTCTATGTTCCATGCTAGATTATACATTCCTTGAGGCTAAAGTACATTTATGTCGTATATATTCCATACCTAGAGCTTGGCATAAGGTAAATGTTAAAAATATTGAACAAATGAAATGATAACTAAACGGATAGATGAATTTAAAACTTTTGATGGAATACTACTTTTTAAATATCATATAAGAAAAACATTGAAATCATCTCATCAATTTATGCAGAAGCCTCTATTTCCCCAACTCAAAGGGACATGATGAAAGCAAATTTATTTGGTTACAATATATGTGTGATCTTGTAGAACCATCCATCACCAATTCACCATTCAAAAGTAGCCTGAATTAATGGTAGTTGTATTATTTTATTTATTATTTATCTGTCATTCATCTTCTAGGGCTTATGTTTGCTAAAGTCTGTAGGATGTTGACACCTTAACAAACTTAAAGAGTAAAGTCAACTCAAAGCTTTGCCCCAGGTCCATTTCTAAAGACAATGAAGGCTGATATTAATTAAGGCCAAAGTAATATTTGATTCAGGGTTCTAGAAGAGAATATTAATGTGACAACAAAGTTCATGCTCACTTTGCATAATTTTTAAACTGTGTGTTTTATATGCTGAATAATGCCCTCTCCAAAGATGTCCATGCCATAATTCCCAGAACCCTTGAATATGTTGCATTACATGGCAAAAGGGACTTTGCAGATGTAATTAAGGTTACAGACCTTAAAATAAGGAGATGATCATGGATTATTCTAGCAGGCTTCAATCTAATTACATGAGCCCTTAAAAGCAGAGAACTTATTCAGCATGGAGTCAGACGATATGTGGCACAAGGAGAAGTCAGAGGGATTAAAATTAGGAGAAAGGTTTGGCATGTGGTTGCTTGTGTGAAAACGGAGGAGAAAACATAATGAGGAATGCAGGCGACGTTAAAGAGCTGAGATCGACTCCTGGCTGAAAGCCAGCAAGATGACGGGGACCTCAGCCTTGCGGTCTGCAAAGAACTGAATCTGTCAATAACCTGCATGCGCTTGGAGGCAAATTCTTCCCAGAGCCTCCTGATAAGAGCCCAGGCAAGCTGGCGTGTTGCTTTTGGCCTTGAGAAACCCAGAGCAAAGCCCACCTGGACTTCTGACTTACAGAATTGTGAGATAATAAATTTGTGTTGTTTTAAGCCACTAAGTTTGTAGTAATTTGTTATGGCAACAATGGAAAACTAATATACTGTATTTACATTGAGAATGTGTTTTAGGCCACTTTTACTCTAGACTTTAGAGTTACTTGGTCTCTCTATTTTGGCGGTATTTTCCTTGACTTTTTTGTGTGGTATTTCTCACCACTTGATAGATAAGAACTCTCGGGATAAGAACGAGAGTCTAGAGAGTAGGTTTCAAGAGGGTTATTTATTAAGCCTCCAGTCTAGGCATTAGGAAAAAGGGTTGAAAGTAACCCTTGGCACCTCATTATAATCTGGCCTAACTCGCTATAATCTAGAGTCCATGTAAGGGTTTTGAGGCAATAGTAATAAATAAAACAGTAGAAACAACATTTGTGCATTTTCCCAGAGTCTTCTTGCTGTGTATCTCCTGGAATCTGAATTTGTAGTAGGCTGCTGGTTGAAGATTCAGAATTTGAACTCCTAGCCACCTCTCTGTCCATGTATTAAACATGTAAGGCTATTGATCCCATTGAAAAATGTACAATTCTAAATTTTTAAGATCAATTATCTTTGCTCATTCTTACTATATAACATTTTATTGCTAAAAAATTCAATAACACACAAAGAAAATTAAAAATAATATGGCTTAGGAAATCATCCATTTGTCCTTGGTATGCTATCTCTTTATAAAGCAACTGAACATGTCACAAACTACTTAGAAATCCATTCCTGGAATCCTAAATACAAAGAGATAAAATGAGAGTGTGTGATATGTGTCTGTGAGACAGACTTTTCAACTAGAATGTAATTTACAAAACAATTAATTTTTACTGATATTGTTTCTAATGAAGAAACTGTGTAATGGGGAATTGCAAATTTTGAAATTATAATAATGAGTTTAAGTTGAACTATAACTCGAAGAAAATTAAACATTTTGAAATGGTATTATTTCTTATTATTGATAATTACAACTAAGGAAAAATATTTTCTTAGTTATTTTTATATGCTGTTCATTATTCCAAGCATTTTGAAGGAGAAGAGAAACATAATGGAGTGTAAAGAAGAAAGGAGAATAAGGTTTATGAAATACTTATCTTAGATTATTTTCCTAAATTTTTAAATAATCGACAATTCTGTGAGTCTCATTTTACTGATGAGGAACATAGTTTATAGTGAATTAATATCTTTCCCAAAGTTATATAGCTTTTAAGTAGTAAAAACCAGGATTCAATTCTAAGACTGACTTTCTCCTAAATGCTTGCTTTATCTAAGATGAAACCCAGTTTGTGACTTTAAAAAAATTAAAATTTAATTGTTAATACAACATAACACAAAAGTTTAAATAAAACCCAAAGAATTCAATGTTAAAGAAAGAAAAAGGAAAGGTGTAATTCAATGCTCTATATCTACTCATTCTTTCATCTATTCATTCATCCACCCATCACCAAATTTTAGATTACCTATTACTGCGACCTCTCCTAAGCATTAGGATGAAATAGAGAATAAGGTAGACAAATTCCTTGTCACATCGAGATTGCATTCCAGTGGCGGAATTAGACAATAAAGATAATAAAAGAAGTGCTTAATATAAACTTCTACATAGGAGCTAAAAAGAAATATCAAACAGGTGTATCAGTTAGATAACAGTAATAATAAACTACCTCTAAATTTATAGTAGCTCAAAACCCAAAGAACTATTTCTTTCTTACTGTACAGTTCCCTTATGTATAACCAAGAGAGTTCTGCTATCTATAGTCAGAATCCAGAATGACTGCACAGCTACCACCTCAAACATTGGTGTGTACAGTGTCCAAGGAAAAAGACAGTTCTGGAAAGGTCTTAAAAAGGCAATTAAATCTTCTGTCCTGGAAGTAAATATATCAATTTCATAATACATTGGCCAAAAGTTCATATGTCTCACCCCTCCCACACTCCAACACAAGGCGCCAGGAAGTAAAATGCTTCAAATAATGGAAATGAGGAAAACTGGAAACTTTCAGCAAATAGCACTATTATGAGTTGAACTGTGTGACCCCAAAATATGTATTGAAACTCTAACCCCTGATACTTGTGAATGTGACCTTATTTGGAAATAGAGTCTTTGCAGATATTATCAAGTTAAGAGAAGACCATTAGGGTGGACCCTAATCCAATATGACTGATGTCCTTATTAAGAAGAAGATAACTTGGACTCAGAGACACACAGGGAGAATACCATATGAAGATGGTGGCGGAGTTTGGAGTGATACATCTATAAGCCAAGGATTGTCAGCTGTCAGCAGAGGCTACGAGAAAGGCATGGAACAGATTCTCCCTCAGAGCCCTCAGAAGGAACCAACCCTGCAGATACCTTGATTTCACATTTTTAGCCTCTGAAAGTGTAAGACAATAAATTCCTGTTGTTTTAAGCCACCCAGTTTGTGGTACTTGGTTATGCCAGCCTTAGAATACTAATTCCAGCACTAATGACTATCAAAAGAATAAAAAGATGTAGT
This sequence comes from Diceros bicornis minor, assembly GCF_020826845.1. Taxonomy (NCBI): domain Eukaryota; kingdom Metazoa; phylum Chordata; class Mammalia; order Perissodactyla; family Rhinocerotidae; genus Diceros; species Diceros bicornis. Next base: position 13,154,758 of record NC_080767.1, on the reverse strand, counting down.
GTCAGGAGCAGCTAATGGGTAAGCAGAGAAGTTATCTTAAAGAAGATGCAATTTAAGCAGAAATGTGAAAAAGTGAGGGAGTTAGCCTTGTTAAAATCTGAGGAAATGTGCACTCAATGCCAATTACTTTGACATTCATGTTACATAGGGCCTCATATACAAAAACAACATGACTCCATAAACTACATACTAGAAAAAAAGCCTTTTCTAGGCCTTTCTAGACTTATAAATTCCAGGAAAGCTTGGGAGAGAAATTACATTTAGTTTGCTTTTCTATCTTGCACAGTCCATGAATTGTTGCTGGTATACATTAGAGGTCAATTATTGCATACTTAAATCAAAGGACTCTATCAAAGTTAAATTAGAGGAAACTCTGGCTCTGAAATTTCAAATCTGTAGTCCTTATAACAAGAGAAATGTTCCTCATCTACTCCTTAACAGGATGTTAGATTTTAGATATATTTTTATTTTAATTATTTTTGAGTTAAAAGGTTAAAATAGCTTTAATTAAGATCTTAATTCATATTTTACTAAAGATATTCTGCAAAAGCCACTTAGATAACCACTGGGTTTGAGAAGAGCAAATGAGAGGAAGACTAAAGCATAAATGATATAATTTATTAGTAGGAAATATTATATTTTCCCTATATTCTTCCAAGTCTGGGAAGAAAATCCCCTAAAGTAGTTTAAGTCTCAAACTGAGGTAAACTACCCTACTTGGTGAGCTATGGGGCAAGTGAAATCATCAGGTTAGACTGTTACACTTTCCTGCTGGTCAACTTCCACAAACATTGAGAAAAAAATTGGGGAAATTTTATAAATATTTTTCTAATTTGAACAAAATTATGATGATGTAGGCCAATCTCATGAAAGGTTATGGACTCTTCAAAAGTAGGAAAAAATAATTCATGTGCAGTAATTTGAAACTTCACTCATTTTATTATCAGATAACTCATATTATTATTGGTACAGTTATACTGATGCAAATACAGCTGTAGGGGAGCACAATTTGCTCCCCCCAAAATGTGCCACTCTGGCATGTGAATTATTTCAAGCTGAAAAGAATTAAGGCCCAAAAGACTCAGGAAGAAGCTTTGACCTTCCACCTAACTGCCTACATGAATTTAAGACAAAAGGCCTATAATAGAAACAGAGATATCTACAAAGAATATGGGCTAAGTATGGTAGGTGGAACTGGCAGGGTCTTGAGATCAAAGTCTTGTCTGTGTCCCATTGCCTCTGCATGGCCCAGCAAACAATTGTTTACCAAATATTTGCTTTTCCAACTCCACGTGAATTGCCTTCCTCTCCTTTGAAGTCCCAAACCACTATCCCCAGCATCCTCTTTTGTCTTTAGCTGAAAATGGTATTTAAGGTGATGGCTTCAATCATTTTGGTAAGTTACCCAGTTTTCCTGGGTCTCTTCCAGGTATACATTTTATTAAACTTTTGTTTGTTTTTCTATTACTCTGTTTCATATCAATTTAATTCTTAGACCAGACAGAAGAATTTAGAAGGGTAGAGGAAAATTTCTTCCTCTCCTGCACAGCATAGTACCTTAGCAAGAACATGATCATGTCACTAGTTAGCTCAGGTAGTGCTAGTCAGCAAAGGCAGGAGACTTGTGTAGGGGAGGAATACTATCCTCTACCCACTCTGGGTCCTTCCTGGCTTGGCTACAAATTAAATTGACATGAGACTGAATAGCAGGAGAAAATCAAACAAAGCTTTATAACATGTACACATGGGAGAGACTCACCAGGTAACTCGACAAATGGCGGAAGTTCTCATCTTTAAATGTCATATTCAGGTAAAAACAAAGGAGGATGTTGGAGGTGGGGGAACCAGCTATGGGAGATTACTAGAAAAGCACAGTAAACAAGACTATGCACATTTAAGCCCTCGCCTTCTGCATTGATAAGAGTTTCTAGAGATCAGGTGATCCCCCCTTGTTCCTGGTACAGAAAAGGAAATACCTTTACAAATGGAGATTTCCCTTACAAATGTAAACGTCTCTTACAAAGGGTAACTTATACTTTTACTTGGTTTTCAGAGCTTTGATAAGAATGGGCTTAGCAAGGACCCTCCCAGTCTATCCATACCCAGAACTATCTATGGTGGTGGCCTGTTCTGGGGACAGGCTCTATCTTAAACTCTTTTAGGCAGTTAATGGTAAGGGGAGGTCAAAGTTTCTTTCAGAGTAAATAATCAAGGTAAAGAGACATATTTTGAGGTGGCCAATTCTGATCCCCCACACTTGTAATTATAATTGTTCCTAGTCCGGGTGGCAGCCAGCACTGTTGATTTTTAGAAATATGAGTTTATCTACTTATGAACTAGCATTTTTTTTGATTCCACTTATACACAAAAAAATTGGTTACCAGAAATTAGTTTAACAACCTGCTGCAACTGCTTAAGTTAAATAAATTAAATTAAATTAAACATACAATCACTTTCTGCATAAGAGTTTTCCATAATACAAACTATTTTTTGGTGAATTTGTGTGATTTTTAGTGTCAATTCTTATTTTAATTTTTAAATTAAATTTAATTTTAAATTAAAAGTATAATAACTTTTACAGTTATATTTTAAACAGATTTTCATTGGTAAGAGTCCCATAGAAAAATAAGTTATTTGGGGTGCCTGGACTAACTATTCAATAACTATTACTAACTATTATTATATTGTAATGAGCTTTACAGGTTATACCTGATGGGATTTTGCTTCTATGATGGTCTGTTAATTGGCCCTTAAGAAGCCACTGTTCTTGGTATTTATTCCCTTGAGTCATCAACTCCCTTCAAATTTGGGCTGCACATATGATCTGCTTTAACCAAAAGCTTGTCACAGAAGTGATACTGTGCCAGTCACAGGCCTAACCTTGAAATGCCTAGCAGCTTCTTCCTTTACACTCTTGGAATTCTTGGCCATCCATGTGTGAAGCCCTTGTACCTTGCTAGAGACTAGTTGATGCAAGAAAAGCCTCGAGAGTACATGGAGAGAAGGAAAAGCCCAGCTGTCCCAGCATCTCAGCTGAGTCCAGCTCCTAGCTGACCCATTAGCTGAATGTATCCATGAGTGACTACTGGCTAGAATGACAGAACTGCCCAGCTGAGCTCTGACTGTCCGATCACAAGCAAATAAAAAAAGTTGTTTGGAACCAATAAATGTTGGCATGGGTTGTTATGCAATAATAGACAATCAAACAGTTACTTGAATTTAAGCACAAACAGGTACTTGAATTTAAGCACACACACCGTATTAGAATTATAAAATCAGAAGTAGTCTTTAGTGGTATGATGTGAACAAACTAGTGAGTCATTGTAGATTTGCAATCTGGCTGATGAAGACCTTCCTACTTTTTACCAAAGCAATAGACACACTCATTTAGGCCCATTAAAGACAGCACTATCTGGCCACTTTCCTGGGGCAAACTGATGGAACAAGACACGTCCCATAGTGCTCTACTCTTTTAGCCACTGCAACCCACTGAAGGAATGGCTGCTCTTTGCCTGAGTGGTTATGGCAGATCCAGTATTCCGCAGGGCCTTAGGCTGCTTTCCACATAGGCACTTTCCACATAGCATCCTGGGAGTGACAAGAACCACTGTCTCTAAGCAAAGGACTCTGCCTTTATCCCCCCACCCCCTCAGGTCTTGGGTCAACAAGAAGTGTCATTAAAATTTCATACATCCAATATCTTTGGTGAGTCTGTGTTCTCTCTCTCCGTGGGGACTCACTCAGAAGGGAGATGTTAAATAAAATCCCCTTTTTCACTTCAGAAATAAGTAAATTGCACCTAATTAGACCATAACCAAAGTTAAATAAAGGAATTTTGGAGCATGAGCTTTCTCACCCACTGAAAATATACTACATAATGACGAAAAACAGAACAACCTGAAATCATCTAGATTTGTAGCAGGCAGGACGTTTTTTCCTGAGCCTCTCTATCATTGCCTAGGTTGTGATGAAGATGAAAGTACTCAACCTAACAAACAAATATGGAATTGGTAGTTAGCAGATGTACTCGATACACATGCCATAAAGAGTAATATATGTTTACTTAAAATGTGTGTGTGTGTGTCTGTGTGTATTTCAATGGAGACACAATAAAAGTAAGCCTAACTGTCTCTTTTTTAGAAATCTCTGAATAGTAATGCAAAGATCGTGATTCTTACAGTAGCATTTAAAAAGCAGTCATATAAAATTCAATGAAAATCTGTGGAACATTTAAACTTTTCAAAATAAGAAGTCTAGTTGCAGAGTAGCATGAGAAAACACACACACAAACAAATAAATATGGGTTTTTGAAAAGGTTTCCTTCAAGGTCATTTTCAGATTTGCTTAATGGGATGAAATGTGTACAATTAGGGGCATTTGATAAATTCCTGAACTGAGCAGAGCAAAATATGTCTTGATTCAAAAGAGAAGAAGCTAAGAGGGGTAAAAAGACCATTCCATTTTTTTTAAAATTAAGCTCAAAATGACCATTTTTTTGTCCAGGTCCCAGTATTTATAATGTTAATTTCCAAAAAGCTTGATGATAGATAGATGATTGATAGATAGATAGATAGATAGATAGATAGACAGATGATAGAGATAGAGATAGATAGTAGAGAGCATGTGGGGTCTTTCAGGGGGCAGCATAATATCACTTTAGGATAAATAGGATATATAACGTGTGCATAGATGACCCCTACCCTTGACAAGCCCAATGGTGAGAATGGTACTCAAATGGGGTCCATCACACACTTGAAAGAATCTGCTCTTTCTTTTAAAGTGTGTTTAATGAGATGGTTAAATTGGGAACAGTTATCTATTTAGGTCACAGTGTAATGACATGGGAAATGATATTGAAATCTTATTCTAGATCAGTGTAAATTTTCTTGTTTAGGAGAAGGTATAAGTCAGTCTTGAACACAGGATTGAATAATCACTATCTGTCAAGGACAAACAAGATGCATCACAGCTGAGGGTAAAAACCAAAATAGAGTCAGTGTATTGTACCCAACATTGGCTTATTTAGCAGATATTATTTGAGGCTAAACACACTAAATAATTTAAAGCACAAACAGTAAATATTATTATTACACATATCAGGACTTCTATTAATTCATACATTTGGGCATTTGCTGAGACCTATTATTTGCCAGACACTGTTCTACAAACTGAAAATGAAACTTCAGAATTGGAAGGAGAGATTTGTTATTAGTCACTATTAATGGAATTCAATCCATTAGCCAGGGTTAAAATTTATAGCATTAGTAGAAATATAAAGGGCATCATCAATCACCTTTATTCTTGATTCAGATTTTTTCCCCTCAAAACAGTTGACATTTTTCCATTTACTTCTTTCAGTCAGTGAGACAGTAGAGAAAACACAAATAAACCTAATTTCTGTTCTTTTGTAGATAACCAATGTTTTGCTTATGCATGCTATATATTTTTTTCCTTGTGGTTCAAGTATCGTTACAAAAAAAACAGACAACGCTGAATCAGAGATCCTCTCAGCTCATCATACGACACCAGCAATTTGACCTCTAAAGAAGTTAATGCAAACACCAATATTTCCACTAATGGTAACTTGAAAGCATTTTAATATGCTACATCTCTGTAGCAGCATCTCCAGCTTCTTTCTTTACTAATTTTCCTGTTATGGCTTATAAAGCAGGGTTTAAAATGCTGCTATTTATATCCACATATTTGTGTATGTCTGAGTTCTCAAAATATATAATGATGCCAAAACAGAACAGATAAATTGTCTGCATGTTAAATCTGATTTAGAGTGTCAGCTCCCTTCAATTCAGCACAATTTCCTAAAATTGAAAAGACTATATGCAATGTTCTTGTTACATTAAGGGAGACAGGAAAGTGATTTTCTCCTGTTGGTAAATAATTTAAAGCATTACTTTGATAATCAAACGGCACATATGTAATGTGAAGTTGAGGGAAAGTTTGTGTGATTTTTAAAAAAGAAAATATGAGATACGGCCAGCTGGTTTGGGTTATGTCCTCAGATTCTCTGGGAGCATATTTTTATTCTATTTTGCCATTGAAATATTCCTTTGCAAAATTTTGAGAACTATTTTAATTAAGATCAGTAGATAGTTATCATAATCAATTTGGTAGTCATTTATATTTAACTCACCTCAATTTATCAGTTTCTTTGCTTTCCTTGAGCTGAAATTGGTCCTCTTGTCTTTCAGTGTTTTCGGTCCTCACAAGGGCAGAATTTAACTCACAGGTGAAAAGGTTCACTAGTGGGTCAGTGAATCGAGTACAGCCTCACTTCCTTTTTCAAATCACCTGGTGTTTCACAGGTTCTCTGGAGATGCCCAGACCCTGACAGCCTGAATGCACTGCAGATGGATAAGAGTTTATCTAACTCTGGCAGACAACTTTTGCTACTGTGGTTGAATTTTTTCCAAACCGCCAGATGGTTTTTGATTATATAGATCATAAAGAATAATTGGTATGTAATCATGCACCTAATGCCTTTTTTACCCTTATTTTGCATGGGACACAAAGATTGGTGCTTTCATCGTAATGTAGAAATTAGAAGTACTAAGGCAGAGGAAATGCCCATTTCCTGCTTTGAATGAGAATGAGGGATTGAGGAGAAATGCCGGAAAATTCTTAGAGTCCATTTACATATTTCTAAAGAGATTATTTTCCCACTGTAGAGGTGTTTCAAAGTTAATTGATACTCTGGATTGGTAAAAACAGAAGATTAAGAGGACGATGAAGCAGCAAAGGACTCATTTATTTCCTCCTTATTTATTCCCTCTTAAAAGGATATTTGATACTCCAATCTTCCTCCCTACATCTCTCTATATCAACAAATATTTATTAAACGTCTTTCAAGAAGTGGCTCCTGTGGTTCATAATGACAAATCAGACGTTCCCTTATCCTCGGGGAGCTGGAAATCTGGTGAGGAAGACAAACATGTAAACAAGTAGATTCAATAAATGACAGATTTGTCCAAGGTCCAGTGAGCCGTGTGTGAGGGAGATTAATTCTACCTGGACCTGAAACGAAAGGCATTATATAGAGTGGTGCTATGCAACACAACTTTCTGCAACGATGGAAAGATTCTCCATCTGCATTTTCCAGTAAGGTAGCCACGTATGACCACTGAGCATTTAAAATGTGTTATCATAACAAAAAAAATGAATTTTTAATTTCATTTAATTTTAATTAATGTAAATTTAAATTCAAGGAGCCACATGTGACTAGAGGCGACTATATTGGATAGTGCGGTGATGGAAGGTTCTACGTTGAGTTGTTTTTGTCTATATTCCCATTTCTTACATTTTTGTTCCGTAAGTATGTGTCTGAGACCTGGATGGAGCTCTCAAATAGGAGGAAAAAGTTTGCTTTCACTCTTATTTAAAAGTCTGTTCTCTGGTTTGTTTGAAGAAAAAGAGGTTTGACGACTAACAGCTACAATGAACCTCACTCTTCTACCTCATGTCACTCGGGGCCGGTTCAAATTCCAGACACGTGGATTTGCTGACTTCTGTTTAGTATAGCCCGGCCAGTGGATGAGGAATGGTTTCAGGATTCCTTATTTCCCTTGCACCATGCTTACAAGTTTCTTTGGGGTAATAGATATTATGAAAGTTTAGAAATAACCAGAGGGGGTTATAATCTAAACAGAAAAAAAAATTCCTAAAAACTGGAAGTTGGATATTATATATAACTCTTCTTATAATCCAATATCAAAAGTTATTCTACGATTTTTTTATTGTTTTTGAAATTAAAAACTTTTCTCTAGCTTTCTTGGAAATTTGTATTCCTCTTTTTGTGACAATTTTCTCAAGTTTTTGTGCATTGCTCAATTTGAGTATGTTCATTAAATTGCAAAAACTTTTACATTTTGAGACATAATCTTTTGTTATATATGCTGCAAATATGTTTACAGTTTGTGCTTACATTTTGTCTATGGTGCATTTTTTGGTGATAAAAATATTTAAAAATTTACCTACTGTTGGTGTCTTTATCTTGATTTTTGTGGTTTTTTTCCTCTTTGGTATCATGCTTAGACACGCTGTACTATACCAACGTTAGATTCCTTTTCAATAATATTTTCTTCCAGAAATGGTTTCATTTTTTACATTTAAAGCTTTAATTTATCTGGCACTTACTATTATGTATGATGTGCAATGTGAATCTAATGTTACTTTTCTCTCCAAATGGCTAGCCATTTGTCCCCAAAGCATTCATTAAAACATCCATCATTTTCTCCCATCTGATATAAAATGTCACCTTTATCATAAGCTAAGTTTATTATACTCTCAAGTAGCTTTTGTATTTTCTATCTTGTTTCATTGATCTGCCTTTTATTTTCCCACATCAGATACCACCCTGTATTCTTTACTTCCTGTTTCTCTACATGTCAGTGTCAGAAGTAAGATGGTATCCTTTCTATCACACCTTTTCAAGGCAAGTAGTTCATATGGACTTTTGTTTTTCCTACATCATTTTTCTTCCCTCCCTTCAAACATACGTCAATGCTTTTTGATATAATATAAATTTTATATTCATTTAAAAAGATATTTTATATTATATATCTTCCATTGAAGATTAATTTTGGCATTTACATTAAGTTTAATTACCAGATTGAGAAAAATTATTTGTATATTTGTGGGTATATATGTGTGTGCATGCATGCATGTATATAAATATATATATGTGTGTACACACATATGCACACACATACCACTTTTCTAGGTTTCAGTATTTGTCAGTCCTTTTAATCCATGAATTTCCCATTCGTGAGCTTATATTTTTATTTCTTTTCCTGTTCATATCTTCATTTGTGTTTTTTAAATCGCATAAGAACTGAACGTATTTTTAATATTTCCTTCTCTAGAAGAGTTTTTCTATTGGCTTCACGTGTGACATGTAGCTTGGTTTCATTTAATAGTCTTGATTCACAGTGTTTTTCCCTCACAGTTGGAGATATTTTTCCATGTGTGTCTCATTAAGTGATGCAGTAGAGAACATAGAAGTAAACCTGATTTGTGTACCTTTATAGACAATCTGTGTTCACTCTCTTCCTGCTTTCCTTTGTAGTTCAAGTATTATTCTAGGATTTACCGGTATATAGTTCTTTTTTAAAAACTGATTTATCCTGGGATGTGACAATTCCTTGCCTTTTTTTATTGATAGTTCTTTTGATCAAGAACTTTTTTTCATTTATAGTTTTGATTATTCTTTCTCTCTTTTTTTTTTCATTCCAATAATACCAAATTACTCATATTATGGTTTTCCTTTTGTTTTCTTTATTTTATCCTTTTATTTCACATTATTATTCATTTGAATAAAAATTTCATCTGAATTATGCTATTGTCAAAACTGCAGGCTGCATAACTATCTCAACCCTGTAGGATCAACTCCTTGTTCGACTGTCATTAATGTGTACTTTAATACTACTTGTATACGTCTTATGAAAATTATTGCCTATTACACATGATTCCAACGTTTTCTATATTTCCACGTGAAATTTAACATCACAGCAGAGTCTTTCATAAAAATAAAGAGAATTTTTTCCTGTCTAAAGTAATTGCAATTGTGTGTTACCATACACCTTGACTGACGTAATGCTCAGAGTATGTTTGTTGTTACTGTTTCTTTGTTTTTGCTTGCCTTAGCAACTGCATTTAATCTTAGATACATACTTGTTTTTCTCTTTTTTATTAAAATATTGTCCTTTAAAGTGGGATTTTCATTTTTATCTGTTCACTGTGATCATTGGGTATGGAAACGAATTTTTACAGACACAAAATATTTTTGCATGTTTGCATGCTTTGCATCCTTTAGGACTTCTTATTGTTCTAGATTAGTTGGTAAGAACACAGGTTCTGCAGCCAGCTGAAATGGTTTCATATCCTGGCTGTGCAGCTAACCAGCTGTATGAGCTTTTTCAATCTAAGGAGTCTCTCTGTGATTCAGCGTTCTCATCTTCTCTGTGGGGATAATAGCAGCACCCACCTCTTAGTGTTGTTTTCAGGATTAAACAGCATATATACCCAAAGCATGGAGAATAGGGACTCCCATAAACTAAGTGCTCGCTAGATGTCAGCTGTGATTGTTTTCTGCATATACTTTATGAGACTTTTCATTCATTCACTCAGAAGGTATTATTGAGCATCTACTATGTTACAAGCTTTACTCTAGGCACTAGGCATAGAATATGAACAAAACAAAGTTTATGTCCTCATGAAGTTTATTTATATTCTGGAGGTAAAAAGAACAATGAAAATATAAATAAAACAAATTTAGGATTGCTTCAAGGCCCCAAGTTTGATCACAAATAGGAGAGAGAAATTGATTATGTTTTGCAATTCCTAGAGAGAGCATCATTTTGAAGTGTAAGAGTTCAACCAATATCACAATTATCAAAGTAATTTGTATTTTTATGCATAGCTGTGGAAAACCTAGATCCCCCAAGAGGTGGCCACTCTTTGCTATGCTGTATTACATTGGAATATTCTCTTTGGCAAGTTCAGAGGAGTGTGAGGTGATACCTGTGAGAACTATTCCCCTAAAAATGTGCTTCAGAGAGACCCCTAGAAGACTCAGTTGTGCCTTATTAACAATGGTGCAGTTGTCCAACAAAGAGAAGGAGGATGTTGTTAGTCAGAGGCCTGGGGAGACTGTCAGGAAGAGACTATGCACCCAGGATTTAAGGGAATGCACGTGGAATGGACAGCTCTCTGTAACCCACAAACTCAGGAAGTATCTACCCCATGTAGGTGCTCAAAGAACAGTCAAAGTGCCCAGAGATATGGCTGTAACACAAGTGTGCATTTCCTGCCAGTGAGTGATTGCTGATGAATGGCTTTGATTGAAATGAATGTAATTATTAGCAAGGCTACAGGTGATGGGGGAGATATCCCTGGTAATCAATAAGGGAAATGGGCGTATTATAATTAACGGAGGGGTCTGATTTTTCTCTTCTATACAATAATTCTCTATCTAGTGAATTCTAATCAGAGAGCCTGAGAGCTTGCCTCTCTGTCAAATTACTCAGGCAAAATTGACTGGATCATAAAGGAAACCAACTGCTGATATTGGCTTCATTTGCACCATCCTCCATCAGCTGAATGGTAAAGATTAAACCCATCTTGATAATCCCTTCACTTTCAGATACTGTGGAAAGACTCCTGATGAATCCGTTGTGCTTCAGAGACTAGCAAATGGGAATTATGCCTACACCGACTGGTGTGTTTTATAATGGAGTAAACCCTCAGATGATTTCACAAGTGGTTTTATTTTGTGTTCTTTAAGATTATAACTTTCTGAGTTAATCAAATAGTTTCCAGAAAGTGTGATCCATTCCATTCTACATTCTTGCTCAGAAAGACAATTACCTTTAGAATCCTTATGCAATACAGTAAAGTATAGAAAAGATGTCAGCAGAATTTTAAAGAGAATATAATGATTTTATACATTTATTCATTCCAAAACATTCACAGTGCTCAAAATCTCCAAAAAATGACAAGCAGGTATGTAAATAATTGAAATTCGTGCAATGATACATTCAGTAGTGATGGGTCTAGAGTATTATAGAAGTTTAGAAGAGCAAGGAGTGAGGCAAATTTTCCTGAAGCGACAAAAAAAAGGACATTTCAGGTAGAGAAATCACTACCTGCAGACTATCCGAGGAAATTAATATTATTCTGAGTTTGGGTAACTGAGAAAACTGGTGAGGCTGAATTATAGGGTTTATATAAAGAGAATGAGGGAAAGGAAAAGTTTCAATTGGCGAGCTAATTAGTTGGAAAAGCTTTTGCCGCAATCCCAACCATGGAAATGTAGGATGAAGTGGCATAAGAGCATTTTTGTTAGTGAAAAGGCCTATGGTCTTGCCTCTCTGTCAATTGCTCAATCAACTCCTCATCTGAAGAAAACTTGTGCGCACATCAATCAACATAAACTTAGGAATGTTACAACACACAGTTTCTTTGGAACTCGAAAAAAGAAAATTTAATCAATGTCTTCTTTCAGATTGTATACTCCTGTGCCTTTTTGAATTATGTCACTAACATCAGAGTGGGAAATGCTCTTACAACTTACTTTAGAGTTTACAATGTTCTTTTGCACAATTTAGCTTGTTCCATCATCACTACCACTATAAGGGAAGAAATCTGTATTGAGAAGCGCTTACTATCCAGATGTGGTTTGGGATTTATACACAGTGTCCTATACTGGTAATGTTAAACATTATTACATTATTTTTCGTCAGATTCATACAATATATTACACATAAGCATTTACAAGTTGGTAAACAGCTCTCAACAAAACAAGCCTTGATTTGTAGCATTTGCTAATTTCCTTGGTCTATATACTCATACTATGGCTGATTTCAAGCTACCAACAGTTTAACAACTGGTTGGTAAAATTCCTGAATACTGAACAATTGGCTTTCCTTAGCTGGGAGAGCTGGCTCCAGCACACCATTGTTCGTAGGCTCAGATTAGGGGCAGTATTACTCATAATAAATAATATTACCAGAGTGTTTATTGTGTGCTAGCCTCTGCGCTAATGGCTTTCTGGACTTATTACAAAAATCCTTTGAAGAAGGGATTGTTATTTTCCCTATTTTCCGATGAAGACCTATGGTTTAAAAGTGATTAAGTAATGGACTACAAGTTATATATAAAAGAGTAGAGTCAGGATTTGAACCCACTGCTAAGGAAATATTAACTAATCATCGTAAACTTTTTCTGTATCAAAGGTCATATGCTGGATAGAAGCGTTAAGGTCAAACTGCCTGTCTTTGGGGAATTTGTTTATAAGAAAGACAAAAAGAGAAAGAAAGAAAGAGAGAGAGAGAGAGAAACCTTCCCTCCCCTAAAAAAATGGAGAACTTTGCTACCCTAACCAGGTGCATAAAGAGTTTCAAGAGGTATATATGGTCAGAGGATTTGTAACTTGTCCAATAATGAACCTATCCCATCCCTGATAGAAAAAAGTGAAGCAACAAAGGCAATAATCCTTCATGGCATCAAAACTTCTGCGCCAAGCAAGTGGGTAAATCTCTTTGGGTAGCAGAGATGTGTGGTTATGAGGGGGGCTCTGTTTTAAGGTTTCTGATTATCACAGAGATACTCACTGAGCTATTGAGCTCTGACCTTGGTCTTTGTTTCCTCCCCTGGATGAAGAGTTATGGACTCCCATGTAGAATAAAAAAAAAAATAATAAACTTTCCCCAAGTTATCTCATTCACCTGTTTCTGCATTAAAGAGCCTTGCAGGCATGCAGAGCCTTGAATTCCCAGACCTAAGGCAGGGGAAGATGTTAGCAATAGCATAAACTATAATTCTTATTTTGATATTTGCATCTCAATTCCCACGACACATTTTCTGCTTTAAGAGCCTGAATGTCAAGCATGTTTAATGTGATCAGCTCATGCAGGTTAGGAAGGAAATTAGAGATCTTAGCAAGGGGCTGAGAGCTATAAGTCTTCATTAGTGACTCAGACCTACCCTGGGGTTACAACAATCTGTTATAAAAGCCCGTGAGTTAGAGCCAGCTTTATCCTCCTGTTCTCTGAGAAAGTGACTGAGGCTCAACTTTTACAAGGTCACATGGTAAGAAAATGTCAAAGTGGACAAAATCCATGGTCTTTAACTTCAAATCACATTCTTTATTCACAATAGTATTCTGGTCCATGGGAAACCATAAAAGGGCCAATACAGGATACCATACTGCAAATTATTACATAATTGATCCCTGATGTATTTTTTTGAGTGTATGTGAGGAAGATCAGTCCTGAGCTAGCATCCAGTGCCAATCCACCTCTTTTTGCTTGAAGAAGACTGGCCCTGGGCTAACATCTGTGTCCATCTTCCTCTACTTTATATGGGACGCCCAACACAGCATAGCTTGACAATGAGTGCGACAGTACGCGCCGGGATCCGAACCTGCCGACCCTGGGCCACCAAAGCAGAGCATGCGCACTTACCCCACTACGCCACTGGGCCGGCCCCCCTGATGTATTTTTTATCCCATAAATATGGCGGCTGAAAATGAAAGTTTGAGATCAGCTCAAATTTCAGAGCTTTGACGTGACTTAATGACATTTTTGTTAGCTGATGTGCTTTTCTCAACCACATTATATATTTATTTATTCAACAAACATGACTGTGTGAGTAAACTAGCTTTGCCTTGAGGATTTGAAAAAGAGTTCACAGAAGTGATGGCATTAGGGATGGAATTTAGGAGATAAGGAGGTATCCTTAGATAGGAAGAGAGAATTACAGGAGTGATTTAAATAAGGCAGGAATGGATTCATGGCCAGAGGAAAGAATTCCTCTGGGGAAGAATGGGCCGAAGAGTTGATCTGGTTTTGAAGCTTTTGTACCATATTAAGGAGTCTGACCTTAATCTGTAAGCAATTAGACATTAGAGAATGAAATTATCCCATTAATTTTTTCCATAGGCACTCTGATGTTTCCTTTATTGTATATTATATATTGCTAAACCATACATCTTACATTTAGATGCACATATTTTGTGCTTTTCCCTAATGTCAAGTCTATAGGCATGGTGTCATCGTTTTAGAATACCCTTCCTCTACCTTTTTTTCCCAACTCATTTAATTTTGACTAAAATTAAATCACAGACAGCACTGAAGGTGGGCTGGAATAGAGAAATATTTGACGCCGAGAACCTAACGCATTATATGCTTCTGCAATTTTTCTAGAGAGAAATGATGTTGGCTTAAATATAGCACTAGTGGTGGGGATAGAATGGAGGGTAAGCATTAGCAAGACTCTTCCAGCCTTGACAGGATTTATTGACCAAATATATGTGGCTTTGAGAATGTGGAGTGTTAAGGAGAGATAGAAACAGAGAATGGTTGCTGCTTCTAAAATTGGAAAACCAAAGTGCCAGGAATCAAAAACATGGTAAAATTTAAAATGTGTGTTCTGATCTTAAGATGTGAGGCAAGAATGCAGTGTGGAAAGATATCATTTTTATTGTTATTTTTTAGCCTTTTTATGTCACACATTTTATTGCATGAATGTCTCTCTTCATAAGGTCTCCCTTCAAATTAATCTATTTGTATAGTAAGTTACATATTGTACTTTATTAATATTTATCATTTGAAGTTAAATTATCAAATTCCATGTTTATAAGCCCTCTAACTGAGCAACAAGTGGACCCACGTAATTAACTTAATGGATTCGGCTATTAACTGAGCCCATGATTCGTTAAAGAACAAAGGAAAGATCAACTACTTAATACTGTGAGGATTTTTACTATAATTATGTGAGACCGACTGAAATCTTAGACTAGATTTTCTGTAAACAAATAACTATAAAACTGGAAAAATAAATAGCTATGCTGTGTTAATTATCTATGGAAAAAATTCAGAAGAAGCCATTTTCTCCCTCATTTTTTGGACTTCCTTACCCAGAAAATGAAACACTTTTGCTTTAATCTTGGGTCCACACTGTCTGCCTCACAAGTCAACACTTTAAACACTTGGTAATTATATATCTAGAACAGATTGGTGAGGAAGACTGATGAAGATTGTATAGCAACTTTGTTAATCAGCAAAGCCTACAGATGGATTTTATTGCACGATTAAGCCAGATCCAGGATGTTGTGCATTTAATGGAAAGAACACTGGTTTAAGAAGCAGAACATCCAGGTTATAATAACAGCTCTGCTGCTAATTAGCCTAAGAACCTCGCCAAGGTAAAAGCTGTCTGAATCTTAATTACTTCATGTATAAATTACAAAGAATGATGCTTGCCTTACCAACTAAATAGAGATTTTTGCATGCCCAAGTCATCACATATGAAAGCATGTGGAATCCTAGAACAATACAAGTATGAAGCTGTTACAATCAGAAAACAGAAAAGTGAACTAGAAGCTCAGTGTATGACCACTATTGAGAGAAGTAATTGCAGCTATGTTTTCATTTCTACACCTTCCTTTTTTTTTTTTTTTTACTCTAGTTTGGCTTTTATCATCTAGTCTGCAGAGTTGCAAACTTAACTTAGATTGGAAAAAATGTAGACTAATAGTCCTCTTCTTATCCTTCCAGACCAAAGATTCAATCTTTTTAGATCCCTTGCACTTTCTAAGGAAAATAACTATTGGGGCTCAGTTGTTAATGTTTTCATTATAGCAACCAAGTTTAGCATGAAAAGAAAATAATATAAATAATCAAAATAATAACAGTATTAATTAACTATTGAGTACCTTCTCTGTGCCAGGTACAAAATGTTTTAATATATCAGGTAATTAATTTTTCTCTGTAGCCCAGGTATTGTTGAAAATTATTTACTTTCCACACTCTGCCTGTATGGGTGGAGTTATTTCTCTGTTTTTTAGACCTGAGGTTTGGTCCTGTGACTGCCTTTGACCAGTGAAATGTTGGCAAGTATAATGTGACCAAAGGCTTGAAAAGTTTTTGCCTGATTGAACTTTCTCTCTCGTGCTTCTGTTACACGGGAGGAATAACATGTCTGCTGGTCCCAGGAGCAGGGTAATAATATCTATTAGGTAGACCAGAGGCATCCCAAATGAGCTGCCACAGGCTGGGTATCATCTGATCAGCTATTTCCCCAGCTGACCACAGAATATGAGCCCAATAAATGTTTATTATATTGTATACCATTGAGATTTTGTGGTTGGTGCCCGTCATTATTTTGTCAGTGTTGACCAACACGGTCAGGTACTGTTATTATCCCCATTTTACAGTGGAGGAAATTGGGACACAGAGAGATTAAGTAATTTGCACAGAATCACACTGCTGAGAAGGAGCAGAGCTGGAATTTGAACCCAAGTAATTCAGCTCCCATAACATAAAGTCCAGGAAATTAGTGTATAACATTTAGATCTTATTCCTCTTACTGGGTGGATATAAACTCAAAAACTACAATGGATATGTTTATAGATTTTCTTTCTCTTTTTAAACTCTTATACTGATAAAAAATTCCAAAACGGATGTTGATAACAAAGACTGATGTCATAGGATTAACAGAAAGATGACAATATGGACATTTTTAAATATTATTGGTATTTTATTAAATGTTCTATATTTTTCCCTTTAATATTTTCTGCTCCTATTCTATTGAATCAATGCTTCTCTCATTCTATTGAGATTGACAAGTTCCTGAAATCTTTTTCTGGATTCCTTAGTAAATGATTTCTTAGAGGTATTCATTCCTTTCAGTCTTTGAGATGAACTTTCCTTTAATTGCTTCTCTATTTTCCCTCTATAAACTCATTATTTCTTTTGTTGTAGTCTTTAATTATCTTTGAATGAGCAAGAAATATGCAGACCCAGAGCCTGTAGATTGCCCTTGGACACCCTCTAATGTCTACTTGGGTGAAGGGTGAGTCTGTTTCTCTGATTTAAGGTAGAAGAAGTATTCATAACCCAGAGTTTCCAGCTTAATTCCTATTTTCTAGAAGCTATTTATTTTAAATGAATTTTTTTTCTGAGGTGAAATTATCTTCTGTATTCACAGCCTTGTTCTCTCAATTTCTGATTTAATGAGGAACAAATATATATATTTTCTTGCTCCTATTGTTGCCATAATTTGCTGGAATTCCATCCCAAGGAAGATTCTAAATACTATTTCTGATTCTGCTTTGGAGCAGTGAGTATATTTTTCTTTCTGAAAGTATTTAGAAATGTAACCAGGGAAATTTTTGTCAGATCTCGAAAATCATCAGCTTTTTAGCAGAGCCATGGTTATCCATATTTCTGATTAGAGCATAGCTTCTGTAGCTGAATCAGAAGGCAGAAAATGGGTAAGAAACAAAGTGACCTCCAACCTTTTTTTCTGGCAATTTCTGTTTTTAAGTGAAGTATGTGTTGCCATGAGGTAAAACCAGATATGGTTGTTTTGTTTTGTTTTGTTTTGTTTTGCTTTGTTTTGTTTTGTTTTGAGGAAGATTGGCCCTGAACTAACATCTGTTGCCAATCTTCCTCTTTTCCTTTTTTCTCCCCAAAGCCCCAGTACATAGTTGTATATCCTAGTTGTAGGTCCTTCCAGTTCCTCACCTCAACAGGGCTTGATGAGCCGTGAGTAGTCCGTGCCCAGGATCCCAACAGCAAACCCCAAGCCTCCAAAGCAGAATGCGCAAACTTAACTGCTATGCCCATGGGCCGGCCATCCAGATATTGTTTTGACTGCACAGTTCCACCTGCCTCACGGGTAGTGCTATATCCTTCCAAATTCTGGAGTAGAATTTTCCCAAATATAAACTTTTATTTTTTCTAGGTAGCAAAACACATATTAGTGGAAAGATAGCAGTGACTCTTTCAGGGATAGACAGACAGACATCCTGTTAACCTGGAGGTCTGAAGTTGTCTTTGAGCTGTGCTCTCATTTTAGTATTCTACTAATCTTGCTTTCACTATGACTACCTGTCCTGTCTTCCATGATTAATAAGTAACTATTTTAAATCTTAGTTTAGAAATCTCATGATAGCGTTTGAAGAGCAAAAACACCACTGTTAACTTACCTCACTTTAATTGCTTTGGCAGTTTCAGAGATGAAAAACTTTAGGAATTAGTAAGTCACCTTCTTCATTTTATAGACGAGAAAGAATTAATAGCTTGCCTTAAAACAAACAACAAGCTAGTATTAAGGCAAGTATTTAAGTCTGGCCACCTAATCACTTAATCCAACTTGCTTCTAATCTCATTACATGATTTTTGGTCGTCCAAGTAAATTATACTGGCAGCTAACTCTACTCAGAGGCTTAAAGGTAATTGTGAAAAACAAGGAGTTTGAAATACAGGAAGGAAACTCAAGTGATGAGCATATATCACATCACACGTTGTGAGGGCGCATTAAATATTATCTCATCTAGTACCAACAACAACCCTGTAAAACATATTTTCCTAATTGAAAGGCAAGAAAAATACTTAACTGAGGCATTCAGTCACTTGCTCAAGGTCACACAACCAGTAAATTCAGAGCCTTAATTTTAATCCAAATTTGGAGGGTATGTTGACCCTCACTTCCCATTTTTAGACATTGTTTACTTTCTCAAATTACTTAGAATCTCTAAGCCTCAGTGTCTATATTTGTTCAAAAGAAAAAAGGAAGAAAAAGATGATTACCCATCTCATAAAACTGTTGTGAGGGTGAAATTGGAGAATGAATGTGGAAGTGCTTTTAAAATCATATTGTGCTAGACAAATGTTAGATATTATTTATATCCACTTCAAGTAGTCAGCATCACCAGGTTTTACCATCACATTTAGCACTTAAAGGCAGTCAAGCATTACAGAATTCTGTTGTGACAAGGGAGAGATAACAGCAGGCTAAAATGATGCTCCGTAATCCCTATCCACTCATCCACAGTTGCTGTGAATTGATAACACTCTTCTGAATTTTCCACCGTAGTTTGCTGGCATCAAAAGTCTGACGAATGAGTGAAGCTGTTCAGCCTCAAGCGGTATTTATCTGCAGAGGTCCAGATCTTTTAGCTTACAACGTTGTAAAAAACAACCTGCCGAAATGAAAGACGTAAACTGTTGCCTTACGTGTATAGCAGGTTATCCTCTACTGAAGTACCGACTTCTCCCATCCACGCTGATAGAACACCTGGTGGCCACTGTTAAGTGTGAAAGGAGGAGATTTTGCCAAATTAGGATGAGAGTTTAAAACAGTTTGCCTTTACTCAAGAGAAAATGTTTCAAAAGTAAGGATGTTGTTTTGGCTCTTTGTTGACTTCATTTATAGCTTGCTGTCTTTGTTTTCATGTATTTGTATGTGCTATAAAATAATACTGTTACTTCCAAAGAACAGATATATGTTTATATCTTGCCGGTAAATTTAGATATATGATTGAGAAAATTCTGTTGTGTAAGAGAGTTTTTCTAAGGATAAAGAAAGGTCTCATATATTCTCAAATATGTTTAAAATAAACAAGATAAAAAAGGATATGTGTTAAAAAAATTTAGAAACATATTTCATATTTTGCAGCTTATTGAGAAACATTATGTAGAGGGAGGGACAAGCATACTCCTGATAAACAGATAAGAAAACTGAGGCTCAGAGGGATTATGTCTTTTCTCAAGGTCACACAGTTATAGATTGTTAGAGTCAGGATTCAAGTATATGTGTGGGGAGGAAGAGAGAGAATTTTACATGTACCACTCTTTTTATATAGTCAGAGATCTTTGTTTAAGTGAATTCACTGGGAAGTTAGGTATTTCATACAACCGAATTCCCAGGTAATATATTTTTATTCCTTTATATCCCCACCACCCAAATCTTTAATTTTAGCACTTAGAAGAAAGTATACTAGAGATGAATTTAATATTTATCTTTCCCTGGTAGCTCAGTATCATTGTTATGAAGGTCAACAAGCTGCAACTCAAAAATGCCTTTGGAATTAACAGGAAATGGAGAGTTCTTTGTCCCTAAAATGAATAGTCTGCTGTATTTCTGTATTGAGCAGAATGTATTTTTTTGCTGCTAAGTTTTCCGTTGTCCACTTTCCCATCTGTCTGTTTAGGACATAACATTCCTCCTTCCTTTCATCAACAAGCCCAGTCTTTCTACTTTGCTGCTTATTTCATTGTTTTCAAAGAAGGGCAATATCCTTAGAGTTGAGAGTCTGAAGATTTTCTTGAGATTAAAATGCACAAAACTTAATGCTAAAAGATTGCCAACTTTGTAACATTGTGGCTAGGAGTTTATTTAAGTTCCATGTTTTCAGTTATGTTCTGAGGGGTTATAATATATGCAGATTTACTAAAACTTCCTAATAGTGATATGTTACTTGTTCTCAATTGAGAATTGATTTCATAATAGTCATAGTATGAATAATTTTTATTGGACTTTTGTTTAATTTTTCTATATTTTGTTCTCTTTTTTTTGGACTCTCATACAAACCACTTTTCCTTATTTTTGTACAAAGCATAGGATTTCAATACAAAGATGTACTAAATAGAAACATTGGAAAACTGGGGTTCAAAGGTGTCTCTCTGAACCATAAAAGATAAATGATAAAAGGAAGGGAAGAGAAGCTATAGTGCCCACCAAGTTAGGGGTTAATTATTCTTTCCCGAGGCAAAAGAGAAAAGGGTTCCTGGGAGTCTCTTTCCTCTGCATTTTGTGCCTTTGATATAAACAGACTTCAGTGAAGCTTGGCCAGCACCCTTCAGCTAACAGAAAAACCTTAGGATCTGAGAAGGGGACTGAATTCCTGGTATCTTCTCTGATTTTACACTCTAAATTAGGTCTAGAAAACATTAGGAAAAAGAACATAGATGGGAGAGGTGGCAAATTCTTATGTTTGCTTAGAAAAGGTACTACATTTTCAAGGGTAGTAGATGAAGAACAGATTTTAAGTCTTTTAAAAGTCACACGAGGGCCAGCCCCATGGCTTAGCGGTTAAGTGTGCGCCCTCCGCTGCTGGCGGCCCGGGTTGGGATCCCGGGTGTGCACCAACGCACCACTTCTCCGGCCATGCTGAGGCCGCGTCCCACATACAGCAACTAGAAGGATGTGCAACTATGACATACAACTATCTACTGGGGCTTTGGGGGGAAAAAAGGAGGAGGATGGGCAATAGATGTTAGCTCAGAGCCAGTCATCCTCAGCAAAAAGAGGAGGATTAGCACGATGTTAGCTCAGGGCTGATCTTCCCCACACAAAATAAATAAATAAATAAAAAAGTCACACGAAATGGTTTGTATGTCTGTAACTCAGAGGGCGCTGGGAAGACTGCCCACTTGCTCAGTGTTTCACTTTCCTGCGTAAACCTTGACTAGGAGTCCAGTCTCTTCACCAGCTTTCACAAGACAACCTGTCCCACCTAGAATTTAATGCATCTTTTAAGCTTTGCTAAAGAACCAGGTAGATGTTCCAAAGGACTCCTTCCGGAAATGTAACCACACATGTGACATCATTTTCCACCCTCGCTCACTGCTCTCCTCACCCTCTCGTGGCACGTTTCCTCCTGTAAACTCTCGATTTTCATATTTTATAATGTAGAAGAACTTCCTCCATCTTTAACATCTTGGCACTGGCTACTGTCTTTTTAGGGAAGCCTTTTAAGACATTTCCCGTAAGATGAATTATTATGTTAGCTGTTAAAATGATGCAATTTTCTACTTATATTTAAAGAAAAAAACACTAACACAAGAAAGTGCTTGATTGAGGGGAAATTCTCAGAATCTTTGGAAACAGGGGCCCAGCCACCTAGAAATACTTAAAAATAAAGTCTTTAGCAAAGTCATGAACAGTTTAATAGACTGTGTTGCTACATACTCATGTGCAATTCCTTTAACTTTTTTTTTAGTTTCTAATTATGAAAATTTCTAAGCCTACCAAAGTAAATAGTACAATGACCATCATTCAGCTTTAAAAGCTATCAACATTTTTCTTTATATGTTTTGTCTACTCCTGCTGCTTTTTTCTTTTGCTAAGATATGTCAGTGCACTCCATCCTAAATTCTTCAATCTGCGTCTCAAAAAAAGGAGAGTTTGAAAATCCATAGTGCCTTATCACATCTAAATCATTAACAAAAATGTTTAATAACATTTAATACCCAATTCTTATTATAAGTTCTCTGGTTGTTTAAAAATGTTTCCTTTTTATAAAATCAGTATTCACTCAAAGTCCATTACATCTTCTAACACTTTCTGTTTCATATGTGAAAACTTTTAATTGTTTGATTCTAGTTGTTTTGCATCCTTGAAGTAAATCTGGGGAAAGCGGAATTCAAGTAGAGCAGAAGAGGAATGTTCTGGATCCCAAGGAAACAGCCAGTTGTGAAGTGTGGCTACAGGAAAGAGGAGATGTATCTCAGAAAGTATAGCAACAGCAAAACACAGCTTTTGAAGCAGACAGCAGTGCCTTAGAACCTGTGCAAATTCCATTGCAGGCTATGTTTCCAACTTAGATCTTATTCTGATATTCTTTTAGTTTATTTCAACTTTTGAGTTACTGTTTTCATCTCTTTTTATGGCCATACTTTCCAGATGTGTGTTAATTATCTGTTGGGATATCATTTATTTCAAGGTGAGTTTTATTTTTTGAAAGCACATCTCTGTTTGATAATTCCAGGATCTTTGACAGCTAAGCTGCCTTAGCAATGTTTGAATTCCCCACAATCTCCTTAGTGATTCATCTCGTTCTTTTTGGTTTACCCCACACTTGAAGTTTATAAAGACTTTTTCCAAATGTTCCCAATTCTCAGATATATGATCTTCTTTTGGGGTGAGTGTTGGGAATTTCCCAGGACCCCTTCCCTCTCAGTTTTCATTGCTATTAATACTACCTAGTTGTTCCTAATACTTGGCGGGTATTGATCATGTTCATCCATATCTTGGGTTTGTGAGGATTACTTTGTCGCCTAGTTCTGTTTAAGATGGCCATATATTTTTTTTTTCTTTTATTTCACTATTTTAGTTTTTGTCTGTTTTTTAAGATGAGTTTTTAGGGAAATAGATGATAAATAGAAAGAGATAGATAGATAGAGTCAGAGAGGAAAAAAGTCTTCCTCTACCCTTCTAAGTTCTTCTGGCTGGTCTAATAATCAAATTGACATGAGACAGATTAATAGGAGAAAATGAAATTTAATTTCATATGTTTGGGGGCTCCATAAGAATATGAGGCCCAAAGACAGTTAGGCAACTGAAGCTTATATGCCTGTCCTAAGCTAAGGAGAAGGGAGTAGGGGTCTGGGACTTCAAAGGGAGGGAAGACAATTCACAGAAAGATGAAAAGAGCAAATGTTTGGTAAACAAATGCTTGTTGGGCCATG
Organism: Diceros bicornis minor; assembly: GCF_020826845.1. Classification (NCBI taxonomy): domain Eukaryota; kingdom Metazoa; phylum Chordata; class Mammalia; order Perissodactyla; family Rhinocerotidae; genus Diceros; species Diceros bicornis. The sequence continues at coordinate 13,130,987 of NC_080767.1, read as the reverse complement.
CAGAAAAAATGGGACACAGGGAGGAATTTTAACAACAGACTTTGCTAGGTTTCTCTCTGTCTACCACACTTAGTTCATATTACACTGTAGCTATCTGTGATGATAGCTCTCTTCCTGGAACAGATCCTCTATCTAACTTCATTTAGGCAGTTAATGGGGAGGTAAAAAGAAAAATTTCCTGGCCGGCCCTGTGGCTTAGCGCTTAAGTGCGTGCACTCCACTACTGGCGGCCTGGGTTCGGATCCCGGGCTAGCACCGACGCGCCACTTCTCCAGCCATGCTGAGGCCACGTCCCACATACAGCAACTAGAAGGATGTGTAACTATGACATACAACTACCTACTGGGGCTTTGGGGGGAAAAAAGGAGGAGGATTGGCAATAGATGTTAGCTCAGAGCCGGTCTTCCTCAGCAAAAAGAGGAGGATTAGCATGGATGTTAGCTCAGTGCTGATCTTCCTCACAAAAAAAAAAAAAAAAGAAAAATTTCCTGAGTCTTTTGTTTCTTAAAAATAATCAGCCTAACAATCCTCATGCCAAAGAGACACATAGTGGGATGGCAAATTTTGCTCCCCTGCAGTAGAAAGATAGAGATTAGATAGATAGATAGATAGATAGATAGATAGATAGATAGATAGAGTGATTGTCATGTTCTTGTCACTGAAGAAGTCTCTTTATACAACAGATAAAAATTACTTACACTTTAAGAACATTTAGTTATCATTTCTGATATTTCACTAGCATGCCCTCAGAGGACACAAGTTCTAATGATAATACATGCCCAAACAGAAACCCCTGCAGTCCTCATTCCCTGTGTTTGTATGTGAGCATAGTCAAGAATCCTTGGAGGATACAATACCTATAAATATTAATGTTTGTTTTTAAGTTAAAGTTGTAATTATTCTAACAATGTTAATATCACAATAGAAATTCTAGATGTAGGAACACTGAGTTTCAGGAATGTCACCTTTAGAAAGGAGTGACCAGGTCACTTTGTTACATCCCTTCACGTGAGGAAGAAGCAGGATACAGGTTGGGGGCATCGCCTGCCTGTAGTCATGGTACTGGGTCACAGTTTGATGTCAGTGTGGTCACTGTTGGTGTTCATGTGAGTCCAGTGGGAATATGATGAACAGTTTACTATCATCGCAGAAATTAAAGGAGATAATGAGTTCATATGGACATGGGAGAACAATGGCAAGATTTAATCTAACAAATGTACTTACTAACCTGCCTATACTATGGCCAGCTATCAAGTACTCTCACCACTTTCTTTCCCTGGCTACCGATAGGGAGCACAGATACCCATGCTGATAGGACTGAAATAAGGGATTAACCACGTTTACACATTGCTAAAGATAGCTTATGGATGTTTCGTCTAAACATTAGTCTGAGTTTGCTACTCAATCTAGTTTGTTTCCTATCACACTGGAATCTTTTTAAATTTTTGTTTACTCCAAACCTAAGACTCTTAGGATAATGGTATAACCGACAGAATCCAGATGATAGGCTGGGCTGTACACCCCTGATTTGATGCACTGTTATCATGGTTTTTCTTAATTTAGGATGTACTCAGATGATGCTGAGTCAGCATGAAAGGGATTTTTTTTTTTTTTTTTTTTTTTTGCTCAGCAGTTAGATTTTGCTCAGCTTTCGAGTTCTTCAGTGGCACACAAGAGTCATTGGCTGGTAGACCCAGTAGCCTGCAAAACTGGGTCTCATCATATCTGAGAACCCTTAAAAATAATCCGTTCATCAACCCTGAAGCCCTCACTCCCACTGATTTCCTCAAGTATCCTATTTACTTTTTCCTTCTTCATAAGGAAAAGCTGGCACTTACTTCAAAAAATATTAAACATTTGTCAAGTTAATAGTATATTCAGTTTATGTATATTTCTGGATTAATTCCATTGAACAGTTTTAAATGTCTGAGCAATTGTTGGCATAAACACTCACTACTACCCACCGGCTGATTCCTTGGTTTTTGTTATTGAATCTTTGGATTATATAAATTGTTATGATCACTATGGGTCTCAATTAGTAACTGTGGATTTAAATACTTCAAAATTTTTATTGAGAATAGTGTGTGTAGACTTTTAACATTTTAATCCACACACTTGGGTAATAGGCACCTATGCCACATATGCAAGAACTTAATCCTAAATTCTTAAATGCCAATCATGTCTTGACCATCCTTAGTTGCTACACATACACAGTCTTTTGAGAGGGTGTTATTGGAGGAGAAGAGAGATTGTGGAACTAGATGTTTTTATAGGTAAATTACAAAGTAAAGGCAAATAAACACATAAGCAATACACAGGTTCTGTACAATGCCATTACTTGCCTGTCATTGTGTGAACCATATCCCTTTTGCCTACCTGAGTGTCTCATTAACATTTTTTTCTGGAGTGTCAGTGTCCATTCAATGGAATTCTACACATTGCACTGGGATGGAGATATTCTCCAGTTTTTCAACATAGGAAATTGCAGCAAGATGTTTTATTCAGACTAAAAGTTGTATCAGAAAACAAGTGTATTCCACAAACATCAGAAGACAGCACCCAACAGAAATTCAAGTAAGACAGAAGAAAATGTCTTGCTTGTCCAATGGACCAGGCTACTCCATAAGGCCATCACTGCTCCCACACCAGGATGTGGTTTTAGCCTGTGGCTTCATAACACCTTTACCATATCCTTCATCTAGGGCCAAGGTAAATTAATCGAAGCCTCAAAGAAAGGAGCAGAATCTGCTACCCAGCACAGACCCCATATTCCATAGGTAATGAATGCTGAGGTTCTCCAGCTATTGCTCTCTCTACGGTTATTAGAATAGTGAAAGAGACCTTATACAGAATTCATAAGTACTTGTGAGAGAAAAAGGTGAGGAAAGAAAAAGTAAGAGCATTAAATCATTCCTAGGGTTAAGTAACACATAGTTCCTTTGCAATAGGGGTCACTTTCAGATTTTTATGTTAACACAAAGAAAAACAGAGATTAAAAGATTATAGAAGGAAAATGATATTTTACACGAAGGATTTGCCCAAATTGTGGAAATTACTTGGCTGATAAACATAAAGACATGAGATGGTATTGAAGATGAAATTACAGGACTGCAGTGCCAAATAGCTGAGAACTCCAACAACAGTATCGAGTGATGTGCCAAATGCCATTTCCTTCAGCAACTGAATGCTACACTTTCTTTCTGAGAAGGAGGTCCTACTCAGAAAAAATTGTGAAATTACAGTAGCTAATTGGATTTACTACCACTTAATTAAATACTTAAAGTAAATGTTCAATCAGGCATGGAAACTATCACTGCTAAATTTGATTTGGAATTCTAATGTTGATTATGGGTACGGGGTCCTGATAATCTCAGCAACCGCAGAGTGATAGTGGCATCTACATGATGTTTGGTATCTTTCCATGAGTTCTATATCATTCGAGACGAGTTTCACCTGTACTTGCATTCACCAAATATTTCTTAAGTATCTTAAGTGCTAGGTACTCTGGCAGGCATTGGAGAACTCAGAGATAAATAAACATCTCACATTCTAGTGGGGAAGACTTTTTTTTAATATTGAACTTGTGTACCTACAAGCCGGCATCTACACATATATATCCCGTTTCCTCCTGTGGATTTTGGCTCAAGTTCATGGCCTGTGAAAATAATTTGAAATCCTGCTTTTGTCATCCAGTATATTAGCTGCTGTCTCCCTTCTTTCCTTTGCTCCCATCAATTTATTGCATCTATAAAATTGATAGCTATTTCATTTATATTATCGTTGAGGTAAGATCAACAGCTGAGCAGCATAGTTTTGTGATTTTGTAGTCAGGCAGAATTTCTTCTCCTCAAATTATAATCAGTGAAATGTAGAGAAAATTTACCAAACTGCTTTTATCATTAGTCTGATTGTATGCACAGTAGCAAAAATAATATTTATCTCTGAGGGCCTATGTGACAATTAAATTGATATTCCGTTACTGTATTCAAAGTCCCTGGCACATCATAGGGACTAACTAACTAATTAACTCACCACCAAACTGTGGCAGAGGGACAGAGTCATCCTTTCTAGTTATTATTGATCCATTGTTCAAATATCTCTTGAATATGGACTCTATTCCAAGTATTTTACCAAACCCTAGGGATCTCAGGAAAATTAAGATGCATTTTCAAGTTTGCAATTAATTATGAGAGACAGATAAATAATCAAAAAGTCAAATTAAAGCAATTGTATCATCAAGCAAGATACAGCATCAATTAATTTCATCCATATTTTTCTACATCATTCACAAATGTGCTAGCAAATGCTTTGTAATTTTGAAAAGCTCAAGATCTAGCTACATCATCTGAAGGTAAAGTTCAAATTTCATATGATAAAGAGCAGCAACCTTTAAAGTCAAATTTAAATCTTTCAAGACATTTTAATTTATCCCTCTGTGCCTTCCATATACCGTGTTCTCCAACCAAACCAACTGCTCACTGTTTCACATTCATATTATGCTTCCTCTTGCTGCCACAATTTTGCACATTTTTCTCTCCATGTCTGCTACTCTCTTGCTCTCTTTTCTTTGCCTGGCAAATTCATATTTTAAGAATGAGTTTAAATATATCCACTTTTATGATGCCTGTCTGATTTTCCTAGGCAGAGGGAATGCTTGCATCTTCTAGGTTTCCAAAATATGTCACCTATGCCTCTTCTATACTTAAGAAAAATATTTATCTTAATATACTAAGCTTTTCTAATGACAAAAGAGTATTCCAACCTCTGGAATGTTAAATTATTTAATCATTTTTATATTGTTGTGTAATTGTGTTTTGCTTTTAAGAATTTTTCTTTCAGACGTATTTGTTCATAAAATTTTAAGATAAATGACAGAGGCTGAATTACTGGGTAAAAACCACGTCATTATTTGTATCTATTTTCTGTCATATTGTTAATTTGACTGATATTTAAATACATTGAAGTGTTTCAAACTTTAAAGAAGCTATTCACTTGTGAATCAAAGGGTATTAATGCAATACGAATAATCGCTACATTTCTTTCTGTCTTAGTCTTAAGTTTGTTTTTTGATATATAAAGTATGTTTAAAAAGATAACCATCTGTGTGATATTTTCCTAGCAGCTGTTCTATCTTGCTCATTTTGTGAGCCTGATTTCGCTAATCCAAGAAAGCTTTTATGCAATTAATGATGCACAAATAATAAACTTTTCCCTCTAAAGCAAATGCCTTAGAATTTACATCTTTAGATGATTGCCACATGTCAAAATTTGTGTCTTGAATAAATGGTTAGAGATCCAAAGATGCTTCCGTTACTCAAATAATTTTGGACTTCTTCTTTGGACCAGTCTTTGAAGACACACTAACAAAAATCATTGTTTTTTCCCTATTCTTTCCTACTACATAATTCATCATCTTACTGATAACTTGCATGGTTGACCAAGTTATATTCTAATTGTCAAAAGGTTAAATGTATCTTTAAATTGTGAATGCTAAAAACAAAAAAAGTGTCCAAATCTGAAGTACTTCCAAAAGGGGATTTTTAATAATTTTTAAGCATCATTGAAACAAGTATAATCTTCTAGAAGGACTACTTAAAAGATGACAGAACTCATCCTTTTCATTTATTGTGTGTCTACCCAGAAAATATGCTTTATTGTGTTAGTGCTCTTTATTTGTATGACATTTCACAATGTTTTTGTGTGTGTGTGGGGAAGATTAGCCAGGAGCTAACATCTGTTGCCAATCCTCCTCTTTTTTTTTGCTGAGGAAGGTTGGCCCTGAGCTAATATCCGTGCCCATCTTCCTCTACCTTATACAGGACACCACCACTGCATGGCTTGATAAGCGGTGCATCGGTCTGTGCCTGGGATCCAAATCTGTGAGCCCCGAGCCCCAAAGAGGAGCATGTGAACTTAACCACTACACCACCAGGCTGGTCCCTCACAATTTTTAAAGAACTTTCACATACGTGTTTTTCATTTGACCCTCACGTCAGCATTGTAATGTGGAGAGGTAGTTATTAAACACCCTTATTTTACTGATGATGCTATGACACTCAAAGATATTATGTCCATCCTAACGCCAAAAGGACAGAAGATGGTGAAACTGAGACTAGTACTCAGGTCTCTTGATTTCTAGTCTATTTTTACTCCTCATCCTGTCTCCAAGCTGGTAGGATTTCTTATAATCTGAAAATGCCTCCAGAACTGTGAATGAATTAACCTGACATAGTAGGAGACTTTGTAAATCTCTCTACTTTATAATAAGTGTTCTCATGCCTATTGAGAAATATAATAGGCTCATTTTCTCAAACTTTTATATATTTTTCCACTAGGCAATATATTATCTATGATAATGAACTCTCATGTTTTATTGCATGTACCAACAACTCAGGAAACTTACTGTACTCTGGGGTTTCAAGCATCTTGAATAGTCTTCTGACTAATTAATTACTGAGCTAACTGCTTGTAGTCCAAAAAGGACATAATATCGTTCCAAGTCTTCTAATAAATTTTTTACCTAAGGATAAATATAAAAGATTAAGTAGTAAGTCTTTTATTGTTTCATGATTCTTAAAGCACTTCAGCCACTGAGAAGGCATTGTATCCACCAAATGAGTTAGGAGTATTGATTTATTAAGTTCCTTTCCATTTTTATGTATGTAACATACTGAATATCTTTAAATAAGGTGCTCCAAGGAAACTCCTAGTTAGGATGCTCAGGAAAGTTTGAGATCTCTAAAGCTGCTTTAGAAAATTCCATGTTATGCCAGATGGTTTTCCAGAATTCTAAGATTATTATAAGATTCCCAGGAGCCCCTGCGGCAGATCAGAAGTCTAAGGAGAATCTGGATCCCTTCTGCCACTCTGTGTGTACTTTTGATTTTAAGAAACTTGATTCAGTTCTAGTTGGCAAATACTTACTTTGTATTTATATACCAGACACTTGGTAGGGCTGGCAACATAAAGGTGAATAACACAGGGCCCCTGGTTTAAGTATCTTATCATCTAATAAGAAAAATAGGCGGGTAGACAAATAAACTAAGTCTGGTAAGTACAAGAGAAATGTGTGCAAGATACACTGGTGGCAGGAAGAGAATGGCAAAACTAAGCAAGAAGCAGCTTCCACACTGAGCCCTGTTTACCTCACTTCATTGTTTGAGCAGTCTGGGGTTGGAAATCACATTCATTCTACAGAATGTTTCACTGACTTACACAGCACCAAATATACATACCAGTATGCTAAAGTTTCCTTGGGACATATCATATTATCCTGGTGTTCCATACCCTGAAGATAATTGGAGTACCGCATGTAAAAGATGCTGTTAAATCCTTGACTTTAATATTGGATACCTGGACATTTTTTCCTTTTGTTAACAAAATAATTTAAAGACAAAACATTAGAGTCTATCTTTGTATCATTTTACCAAATATTTCCTTTGAATGATAGCATAAGGTATGAAAGAAGGTATAAGTCATTGATACAAAAATACTTGAACTGGGTTTGGTTAAGAATACAGATGCCATGCTAAGTGTTTTCAGTGGAGAGAGAGATTTAAAACAGGGAAATAGAGGTTCGTGCAATATTTGAAAGTGTTCCAGAAGCAGATGTCAGGAAAGCTACTACTGAGAATATCAACTTCCTGTAGCACAAAAGTGGAGGAGGTTTCTCAGGAAAATCCCTAGAAATCTAGGGAAGCTGCCGTCAGCTTGCAGGTGTCACCTGAGAAGAATATTTGTCTCTCCTTTATCTTTCCAAGTCTTCCTCAAATGTTTTTCATTGATAGAATCTCACTGGGAACCATATAGGAAACAGGATTCCAAGAGAATTAGATCAAGTTTTGTCCCTTGCCTTGGAGTAGATGTTGTGTGGGGTTTATGTTGAATTGACAACAGATCCTATCGTGTGCCTGCCAAAATTACTCCAAACATATACCTATAAATTGGATTAATAATGTGCTTTTTATTAAGTTTGTCATTGTTTCCATATTTATATTGTAATTTCAAACAGAATATATGTGGAAATATAGGCAAGCATTGGCCAGTCCTGGTGGTCTAGTGGTTAAGATCTGTTGCTCTCACCACTGCCACCCAGGCTCATTTCCTGGTCAGGGAACCAAACCACCTGTCTGTTGTTGTCATACTGTGGTGGCTGCATGTTGCCATGATACTGAAAGCTGTGCCACCAGTATTTCAAATACCAGCAGGTATGTCACTTATGGTGGACAGGTTTCAGTGGAGCTTCCAGACTGGGAAGAAGGACTTGGCCATCAACTTCCAAAAAAATTGGCCATGAAAACCCTATAAATAGCAGCAGAGCACTGTCTGATATAGTGCCAGAAGGTGAGATGATGGCACAAAAAGACGGGCAAGTTCTGCTCTGCTGTGCACAGGGTCACTAGGAGTTGGAATCAACTCTGCACTAACAACAATAAAAGGCAAGAATTACCATGTGAATAATAAGCCACTTCAGAGTTGACACTTTAGTTTTGTGTGGGAAATTGACAGTATATAAAATGGTTCAAAGCACAAATTAAGATGAGACTAGACCTAGGTTTCAGTTCCACTGTTACCATTTATTAGCTGAACAATTTTGAGCAAGATATTTAAACTTGTTAAATCTCGGTTTCCACATCCAAAAAATGGGGATAATATTCTTCAAATTGCTTGGGCAGATTAAAATAAATAATTCATAAAGGGTATTTAGCACAGAGACTTACATATAGTAAGCACTCAATAAATGACAGAAATTATTATTGTTGTTATTGATGTTATCATCATCATCACCATTATCATATTTGTTGAGTAAAGCATAAACTATTTGATACTCAACCTAGTACTTCATCTGAAAACATGCTAAATTCAAAATAAAATGACAATTCTTAGGGGAGATTAATGCCTAAGTTGGGGTTTATTTTTTCAGGAGTGTGGGGAATGCTAAGTAGAATATTAGCCAATTAAGGATGTGTGTGTGTGTGTGTGTGTGTGTGTGTGTATGTGTGTGAATGTTTGAAAAGCTGTCATAAACAGCAAGGAAAGCATGTTCAAGCTCATAGATGTGTGAGAATAAGATATTTTGGGGAAACTGGAAATAGTTCAGTTTAGCTGAAGTTTAAAGTTTGATAAAGAAAAATGTATTCCTCAGGGTTCTCTGGAGAAACAGAACCAAAAGAACCACACATATATATGTGTATGTATATATATATGTATATAATTTATTATAAGAAATTGGCTCACACAATTATGAAGGCTGAGAAATCCCACAATTTGCCATCTGCAAGCTAGAGGCTCAGGAGACCCGGTGGTGTCAATTCTAGTCTGAGTGCAGAAGAAGACCAATGTCCCAGCTAGAAAACAGTCAGGCAGAGAGTGAATTCTCCCCTACTCTGCATTTTGTTCTCTTCAGGCCTCCAATGGACTGGTGAGGCACACTCATGTTGGGGAGGGCAATCTGCTTTACTCAGCCCACTGATTCAAATCTTAGTCTGGGTAATGTTGGCTTCGTAGAGTGAGTTAGGAATCTTCCCCTCCTCTTCAGTTTTTCAGAGGAGTTTGAGAAGGATAGGTATTAAGTCTTCTTGGATTGTTTGAATTCACCAGGGAAGCAGTCCGGTCCTGGACTTTAATTTGGGGGGAGGTTTTTGATTACTGTTTTGATCTCCTTAGTGGTGATTGGTCTATTCATATTCTCTACTTCTCCTTGATTCAGTTTTGGAAGGTTGTATGATTCTAAGAATTTATCCATTTCTTCTAGATTATCCAATTTGTTGGCATATAGCTTTTCATAGTATTCTCTTGTAATCTTTTGTATTTCTGAGGTGTCTCATTGTAATTTCTTTTCTTTCATTTCTGATTTTAGTTATTTGAGCCTTCTCTCTATTTTCCTTACCCTGATACCAAAACCATACAAGTACAACAAAAAAAGAGAAAATTACAAGCCAATATCACTGATGAACATTGATGAAAAAATCCTCAACAAAATACTAGCAAATCGAATACAACAATACATTAAAAAGATCATACACCATGATCAAGTGGGATTTATTCCAAGGATGCAGGGATGCTTCAACATCCAGAAGTCAATCAACATGATACAGCACAGTATCAAAATGGAGAAGAAAAATCACATTATCATCTCAATAGATGCAGAGAAAGCATTTGACAAGATACAGCATTCGACAAGATACAGCATTCATATATGATAAAAACTCTGAATAAAATGGGTATAGAAGGAAAGTACCTCAACATAATAAAGGCCATATATGATAAACCCACAGCTAATATCATTCTCAATGGTGAAAAACTGATAACTATCCCCCTAAGAATAGGAACCAGACAAGGATGCCCACTGTCACCACTCCTATTTAACATAGCATATTGGAAGTCCTAGCCAGAGCAATCAGGTAAGAAAAAGAAATAAAAGGGACCCAAATTGGACAAGAAGAAGTGAAACTGTCACTATTTGCAGATGACATGATTTTATACATAGAAAACTCTAAAGAATCCACCAAAAAACTTGTAGAAATAATAAATGAATATGGTAAAGTTGCAGGATACAAAATCAACATACATAAATCAGTTGCGTTTCCATATGCTAACAATGAAGTAGCAGAAAGAGAAATTAGGAATACAATCCCTTTTACAATTGCAACAAAAAGAATAAAATACCTAGGAATAAACTTAACCAAAGAAGTGAAAGATCTGTACACTGAAAACTATAAAACATTGTTGAAAGAAATTAAAGAAGACACAAAGAAACGGAAAGATATTCCGTGCTCTTGGATTGGAAGAATTAACATAGTTAAAATGTCCATACTTCCTAAAGCAATCCACAGATTCAATGCAATTCCTATCAAAGTTCCAACAACATTTTTCACAGAAATAGAACAAAGAATCCTGAAATTTATATGGAGCAACAAAACACCCCAAATAGCCAAAGGAATCCTCAGAAAAAAAGAACAAAGCTGGAGGTATTACACTCCCTGGTTGCAAAATATGCTACACAGCTATAGTAATCAAAACAGCATAATACTGGTGCCAAAACAAACACACAGATCGATGGAACAGAATTGAGAGCCCAGAAATAAACCCACACATCTATGGACAACTAACTTTCGACAAGGGAGCCAAGAACATACAATGGAGAAAGGAAAGTCTCTCCAATAAATGGTGTTGGGAAAACTGGACCACATGAGCCACATGCAAAAAAATTAAAGTAGACGATTATCTTAGACCACACACAAAAATTAACTCAAAATGGATTAAAGGCTTGAATGTAAGACCTGAAACCGTGAAACTTCTAGAAGAAAACATAGGTAGTACACACTTCAACATCAGTCTTACCAATATATTTTGAAGCACCGTGTCTGAACAGGCAAGGGAAACAATAGTGAGAAAGTTTTGAGAGTTATATAAGACCAATCATTCAGAACACCTGAACTCTGGTTTTTATTCCTTTCTGCATAGTAACTAGGAGCCCTTCTGGAATTTTGCCCTATGCTTTTATTCTTTAAAACTGGGGTTCATTCTGCCACTCACCCTCTTCTATCCCCTATCTTTCCCTCTTTCCCCTCCTCCTTCTATTCCGTCTATGGCCTGTTTCTTTTCTTATTCTACATATTTTCCAGAAAGTGCTTATCCACTCGCATGACCATCCTATAACTGGATGATTTCCAATTCTAAATCTCCAGTCTAGATATGTCTTCTGAGCTGCACTGTCCGTGTATCTACCAGATACTTCCACCTTGACATCCTGTGGACACGTCAGGCCAAGTGTGTTCCTCTCCTCTCCATTCCCACCACCACTGCCTTAGTTCAAACCCTCATCATTTCTTGTCTGGATTATCATAATTATCTCTATTCATATTTCTCTGACTCAAGTTTCTCCCCCTATAACTCCTTCTCCACACACTAAACAGACTAATCTTTCTTAAACCACATCTGACATTGTCATTAACCTGCCAAAAAAGTCTTCATTGGCTTCTGTTTGCCTTTAAGATAAAATGCAAACTCTTCAGCCTGATTCACAACTGATAAATTGTGTATATTGTTTCATCCCTTCTCTCCTCAATCCCTGCCTGTGATGGCTAATTTTATGTGTCAACTTGACTGGACCAAGGGCGGTCTGATGTTTGGTTAAACATTATTCTGGGAGTGTCTGTGAGGGTGTTTCCGGTTTGGGTTTTTTTGGGTTTTTTTGCCATATTCAAAACAGTTTATTAAATTTTGAGGGTTTTTTGTAGTTGCGGTAACATTGGTTTATAACATTATATACATTTCAGATGTACATCATTAAACTTCTATTTCTGCATAGATTACATCTTGTTCACCACCCAAAGACTAATTGCAACCCATCGCCACACACGTGTGCTTAATTATCCCTTTCTCCTTCCTCCCTCCCCTGTTCCCCTCTGATAACCACCAGTCCAATCTCTGTCTCTATGTGTTTGTTTGTTGTTGTTTTTATCTTCTACTTATGAGTGAGATCATACCATATTTGACCTTCTCTCTCTGATTTGTTTTGCTTAGCGTAATACCTTCAATGTCCATTTATGTTATCACAAATGGCTGGATTTCATTGTTTCCTATGGCTGAGTAGTATTCTATTGTTTTATATATACCACATCTTCTTTGTCCATTCATCACTTGATGGGCACTTAGGTTGCTTACAGGTCTTGGCTAATGTGAATAATGCTGAAATGAACATAGGAGTGCATGTATCTTTGCACATGTGTGTTTTCATGTTTTTTGGATAAACATCCAGCAGTGGAATAGCTGGATCATATCGTGGTTTTATTCTTAATTTTTTGAGGAATCTCCACACTGTTTTCCATAGTGGCTGCACCAGTTTGCACTGTCACCAGCAGTGTATGAGAGTTCCCTTCTCTCCACATCCTCTCCAACACTTGTTGCTTCCTGTCTGGTTAATTATAGCCATTCTGATGGGCGTGAGGTGATATCTCACTGTAGTTTTGACTTGCATTTCTCTGATAGTTAATGATGTTGAACATATTTTCACGTGCCTGTTGGCCATCTGTACATCTTCTTTGGAGAGATGTCTGTTCAGGTCTTTTGCCTATATTTTAATTGGGTTGTTACCGCAATTACAAAAAACTCTCAAAATTTAATAAACTGTTTTGAATATGGCAAAAAAAAAACGTTAATTTGATCCAGAAACACCCTCACAGACACTCCCAGAATAATGTTTAACCAAACATCAGACCGCCCTTGGCCCAGTCAAGTTGACACATAAAATTAGCTATCACAGGCAGGGATTGAGGAGAGAGGGGATGAAACAATATATAGAATTTATCAGTTGTGAATCAGGCTGAAGAGTTTGGATTTTATCTTAAAGGCAAACAGAAGCCAATGAAGACTTTTTTGGCAGGTTAATGACAATGTCAGGTGTGGTTTAAGAAAGATTGGTCTGTTTAGTGTGTGGAGAAGGAGTTATAGGGGGAGAAACTTGAGTCAGAGAAATATGAATAGAGATAATTATGATAATCCAGACAAGAAATGATGAGGGTTTGAACTAAGGCAGTGGTGGTGGGAATGGAGAGGAGAGGAACACACTTGGCGTGATGTGTCCACAGGACATCAAGGTGGAAGTATCTGGTAGATACACGGACAGGGCAGCTCAGAAGACATATCTAGACTGGAGATTTAGAATTGGAAATCATCCAGTTATAGGATGGTCATGCGAGTGGATAAGCACTTTCTAGAAAATATGTAGAATAAGAAAAGAAACAGGCCATAGACGGAATAGAAGGAGGAGGGGAAAGAGGGAAAGATAGGGGATAGAAGAGAGTGAGTGGCAGAATGAGCCCCAGTTTTAAAGAATAAAAGCATAGGGCAAAATTCCAGAAGGGCTCCTAGTTACTATGCAGAAAGGAATAAAAACCAGAGTTCAGGTGTTCTGAATGATTGGTCTCATACAACTCTCAAAACTTTCTCACTTCCTCATTTTTGATGTTTGATTTTCCCAGTCCATTTCATTACTGGGATCATCAATAAAGCCCTAAAATGAACACGCCTCTGTAATTATTTTGAGGGCAGTAAGTAAAAAGATGTCAGGAGACAGCGTTTCACCCTGCAGGCAGTTTTCATGAGAACAGGCTGCAGAAAGACAAAGTAGGGAATGGTAACTGAAGTGAGGAAAGATAAGCATGCGGAGGAGTTGGTGCTTCAAAGGAGAAAAAACATAGACATTGGGCCCAGCACTTTCTTAAGGGGTTGGTTTTAAGTCTGTGAGCAAGAGTGAAGAAATCCTGTAGGTTTCCTTCTAATGATTATGGTAAGAAAGGAGGTAGGTAAATGGAAACAGTTTAGCTGTGGAAATAGAGGGGGCATTTAGCAGGAACATCCCTGGCGTCATGGTTTTAAGAAACTTGATTGTAATCACTCTGTTGTAGTACAACAGAGTGAGGGACCCCTAACCATCCACTTTCTAATTTGTTTATCGCTGGTGGAAGAATAGAGGCTTCTGGGAATTGAGTTGAAGAGGTAAAGATTCAGGTAACCCCTTGGCAGTTGGTTCTGATGTTTATTACTGACACCACCTTCCTTCCTATCTTATGAATATCGCCCCATCAAACAGGAAACTATATCACTCCTGATCGTGGAAACCAGGCTTCATCTCAACTTGATAACCTTTGCCCAGAATCAACTGGCAATGACTTCACTTTAGAGATTAGAGCCTGTTGGGATATCTATGATCTCCCATCCTAACAGCACTTAAAGTATTAGACTGGCATGTTTTCACACGGTGCCCTTAGTCCAGAATAAGCCCTTTTTCACTCACAGTGCCAAAGACATTTTACTGATATTCTAACATGACAGTTTTATCTGTCTTTTGCAGTAACTTCACTGAAACTGATTTCTAATTTGAGTAGAGAGTTATTTTTCACCAAGTGGATTCTTAGGATGAGTAAAATCTTGTGTTTTATCTCTGTTTGAATCCTTGATAATGAAACATTCAGATTTGACAAACATGCTACTCCTTCATTATTTTGGCTAAGAAATAGAGCATTTGTGTCTTCTTATGGGAAAGCAACCTCTTACCAATACTCCAGTTCCTACAGTGAGAGCCTCTCATTTTAACTAAATGCATTTGGATAGAGCATCGGACTCTTTCTACCTTCTCCAATCTCTCAGTACTAGATTGTATCTCTATTCTCTACCCTTATAGAGAGCAATCTTATTATTGGGAATGATGCTGTCTTGACTTTCAAGAGTTCAGTAACAACCTGGATTCTGTTCTCCAATTCCAAAATTAGAGGTGTTGCCCCATCTCTGCACCACTCTTGGATTTCCCTCAAACAGCTCTCTCTCTCTCTCTCTCGGGGTCCCACACTGACTATCTTCTTTCTTGTCCTGATCACCATCTCCCGCCCTACCAGGTTGGTTTTATGCCAAAGTTCTATTATGACTTCTGTTCACCTAAGATCCTTTCAGTGCTTCCCAGAAGCGTAACTGGGTAAAAGCAGGCTGATTTTCATGAGTCTGGATGAATGAGTTTAGAGGTTTCCACTGTCGATATTTATCATCTACATTCATTGGCCTGCATACCAGAATGTATAAATGTGTAGTATTTCCGGATAAGCAATATGGATTAGAAGGCTTGAGCACAGCCCAACAGCAATAATAACTAATATCAAATATTGAGAACATGAGAGAGTCTACTCTAAGTTGGGTGCTAATTAAGTAAAGTGGTGAGAGGGACATGGTAGACACAGAGAAATATGATCCCTTCCTGTTGATTGAAGGCCTGTGTGGAGTAGAAAGCATACTTGTTCTGGGAGAAGGGGAGAAGACAAAGAACGCAGTTACAACCTTTAGAGGGCGCTCTAGGAAGCACAGTTACAACCAAAGGGTGGAAGTCAGTAAGAAGAAAGATTATGAATTCATATACATAAGAATTTCCTGATAATTTGAAGGGTATAAAAATTGAACTTGTCCTGTGAAATAATGGTCTTCTTCTTCATCCCTAGAAAGTTTAAGTAGAGGCTACCAGTCAGGAGTATTATAGACAGTATTTCTTTATTAGGTGAGTGGTTGGGTTGGACGAATTAAAAAAAAAGACTTCTTGGGTTCCAATTTCTATGGTTTAAATAGAGTCAGTGCAGCATAATGGAAAAGAGTATTAGAATTTGAGTCAGAAAAGCTGTCATCAGTTCCTTGCTCTGTTACTAATTAAGAGGGTGACTTCGAGCAGGTCATATAAGCTTGCTGAGGCTCAGTTCTTTCATCTGTCAAATGGTGACAGTAATATCAATCCACATGGGAGTCAGGGTACAATTAGAGAACATGTGAAGCACTAGGACGTAGTAGGTACTGAATAGATCTTCCTATCTACTCTACAGGTGTCAATTCTGGGACAGTTTTCACTCGAGCAGCAATCTAAACGAGGGGAAGAGACAGAGTGTGGGAAAAGTGGGAAGCCACAGACTTCCAGGACACAATTGGCAGTATTGCTGTACACTTCCACATGGCTTTTCTGTTTCTAATCCTACCTATGCCAGGATAATGTTGTCAAAATCATGACAAGCAGATTCCTTGGAGCTTTAGTTCATATGTTAGTTACTGAATTAACAAACAGACAATAGAAATGCATCAGACATGCAGTTCACAGAGATTTGCTGAGTGCCTGCTAGGAGCCAGACACGCTGTACCCTCTCCCTAATAAATCTAGGAAAATATAACTATAGCCCAGAGGTAGCATGCAGAATAATGAATTACGATTTTAAAGTCTACCTCAACTTGAGGCTGCTTTTCTTTCAATTTAAAATTAATCTTATTCTCACTTTCAACATCTTCCTAGCAAAGATCAATGCAGCAAGAGAGCATCATTCCTAATGACTTAAAAATTGACTTTTTGTAGGAAGCACATTAATATGTATTATACCGCTGCTGTCCTCAAAGTGAAAATAAAAGTTTCACTTGCTTTTCTTCTTTTTGTCAGACTGAATTTTTACAGATCTTTTTTCCCTTAAATTTACACAAATGCTTGAGGGAGAATTTTAGCATAACAAGTTCACAAGTCCTCAGCAAATTTGCTAGGAAATATTCTAAAAAAAAAATCTTTTGAGATTTCTTTTAAACATGGGCAAAACACACTACATAAAATTATTTTTACATCCTTTTAAATTGAAGGCTATATCAGTTGCGGTCCAGTCAGGAAGGGGAAATCACAGATTAATTTGAACTGGAAATTTCATATAAAGAATTATTAACCAATTAACAGGGGATTAACGATTAAACATTACAGATAATTCTAAAAAATACAAGAAAAGCAGATATAGGGAGCAGACATTACCCTTAGGGCTGATGCAGAATACTCAAGGAAGGAAAAAATAGAGAAGAGGCCAACCCCCACCCCCACCCCAAGAGTGAGATCCAGATCTCACTGGAGAAGGAGTGGTATGGCCCACTGGGTAGTTGAGAGGTAGGTAAGTGGAGGTGCCACAGGCTGAGGCTGGCAAGGAGGGAACTTCCCACTGGGGTACCAACAAAACTGCCTTCTAGGCGCTGCTGAAAATTGCTGGCAAGCTGCCCATGAGAGCACCTTCAAGACTACCTGGGAAGCCAGTTATAGTGCTGGTGGAATTTACTGGGAACCCTACTGTGGGGTTGGTGCTGAACTTCCTGGGAAACTGGCTGTGGTGCTGGTGGAATTGTAATGAATTCTCTAGAAAGCCAGCAAGGATACTGACAGAACTCTGGGGTGTTAGTGAAACTCACTGGAAGGTAAACACCACTGGGTGCCCTGCACATTGACCAGCACTGAAGCAACAAGAAAAGAGGAGCACGGTGGGATCAGAAGAAGCCCCTTCCTCTGTAGTGTCCCTCCAGCATCCTCTGCTGACAAGGTTTAACATCATACCAGCTGGCAAAAGAGAAATGTCTATAGAGTCTGACTCTGGTATCACAAAGCAGGGCAGTAAAGGAAGGATTTGTTGCTGAAAAGCAAAACATTGGTAACTGGCATACAGGCCATTAATAACTCATCTGTGGAAATCTGGGTTGGTTGCAATGAATTATGCAAATTAGCAGAAGTCTGTAGATTGAGAAGTAGAATAAATTTAGAGCTAAAATAAGAATATAGAGTATGGTTAACACTGTGTGCACTAAAGAGAAGCTTGGCTTTGCTCCTGGTTCCTGGGAGGTAACCTACAAGCCCTAGCAATGCCCTGCCTGATAAGTGTCCTTGTTTCCCCGAGGGACCACACCAGATAGTCTATGCTAACAAGGGGTTAATCTCCAAAATATATAAAGAACTCATGCATCTCAACAACAAAAAAACTAACAACCCTATTAAAAAATGGGCAAAAGACCTAAACAGACATTTCTCCAAAGAAGGTATACAGATGACCAACAGACACATGAAAAGATGTTCAAAATCATTAACTATCGGGGAAATGCAAATCAAAACTACAATGAGATATCACCTCACACTCCTCAGAATGGCTATAATTAACAAGACAGGAAACAACATGTGTTGGAGAGGATGTGGAGAGAAGGGAACTCTCATACACTGCTGGTGGGAGTGCAAACTCGTGCAGCTACTATGGAAAACAGTATGGAGATTCCTCAAAAAATCAAGGATAGAACTACCATACGATCCAGCTATTCCACTGCTGGGTATTTATCCAAAGAACTTGAAAACACCAATGCGTAAAGATACATGCACCCCTGTGTTCATTGCAGCGTTATTCACAATAGCCAAGACTTGGAGGCAACCTAAGTGCCCATCAAGGGATGAATGGATAAAGAAGATGTGGTATATATACACAGTGGAATACTACTCAGCCATAAGAAACGATGAAATCCAGCCATTTGTGACAACATGGATGGACATTGAGGGTATAAGGCAAAGTGAAATAAGTCAGATGGAGAAGGTCAAATACCATATGATTTCCTTCATTAAGTAGTAGATAATAACAACAATAAACAAACACATAGAGACAGAGATTGGAGTGGTGGTTACCAGAGGGGAAGCGGGGAGGGCGGAGGGCGAAAGGGTTAATTCGGCACATGTGTGGTGATGGATTGTAATTAGTATTTGGGTGGTGAACATGATGTAATCTATGCAGAAATAGAAGTATAATGATGTGCACCTGAAATTTATACAATGTTATAAACCAATGTTACCACAATAAACAAAAAATTAAAAAAAAAAAAAAAAAGAATATAGAGTATAGTTAACACTGTGTGCACTAAAGGGAAGCTTGGCTTTGCTCCTGGTTCCTGGAAGGTAACCTACAAGCCCTAGCAATGCCCTGCCTGGTAAGTGTCCTTGTTTCCCCGGGGGCCCACACCAGATAGTCTATGCTAACAAGGTGATTTATGGTGGAGGTCTCAGGTCAAGTAGTATCAGCTTGACCCCTGGTGAGGCTGGAGGCTAAGGTCAGCCAGGCAGGCAGTCAGCCATGTCTATTGACTACCCCCCAGGAAAAATTCTAGACACCGAGGATTGGGTGAGTCTTTGTGGTTGGCAGTACTCTGTGCTTGTTGTCACACATCCTTGATGGGAGAAATAAGCACTGTCCACACAAGTCCACTGGGAAATGAAAAGCAGAAGCTCCGCACCTGGTCTTTCCTGGACTCTGTCCTATGTGCCTTTTCCCATTGCCAATTTTAATCTGTATCCTTTTGTTATAATAAATCTCAACACGAGTATAACAGCTCAAGTTCGGGGGGGGGTGTCACTGACCTCTTAAACTCACATATTTATTAGTTATCTGTTGCTACATAACAAATCACCTCAAAACTTAGCAATTTAAAACAACACACATTTATTATCTCACAGTTTCCGTGGGTTAGGAATCCGGGCATGGCTTAGCTGAGTCCTCTCTTTTGGGGTCTCTCACAGGACTGCAAAAAAGTTATGAGTTGACACCATGGTCTCAACCGAAGGCTCAAACATCTCCAAGCTCATTCACACGATTCTTTACAGGATTAATTTTCTCAAGGGTTGTTGGACTGAGGGCCTCAATTCCTTAGTGGCTATGGACTGGGGTCCACATTTACTTAGCTCCTTGCCACATGGCCTCCCTCGGACAGCTCAAAAAGTGGCATCTTGCTTCATCAGAGCAAGCACATGACAAGAGCTAGAGAGAGAGAGTACCAGCAAGATAAAAGTCACAGCATTTTATCATCTAATTTTAGAATTGACATCCCATCCATTTGCCATAGTCTATTTGTTAGAAGCAAGTCACTACATCCAGATTATACAGAAGGGAGGGAATTACACAAGAGCATGAGGAGACAAGGATCATTGGGAATCATTTCAAAAGCTGCCTACCACACACACTTAAACTATCTTGTAAGGACTGAAAAACATAGTGGCTGTGAAAATACTTACCATAGAAGGTGCTTTTTGTACTGATTAGTGTTATTAGTCCACAAGGTATAGCTTTTGCTCTGATCTCTCACTTGAATTCCTGTTCTAGTAAATTACTGGTTCTCCCATCTCATTTTATAATTGGAAGTTGACTTGGCTCTGGCCAGTTTCACTCTGGGGATTAGAGCCTTGCCAAATCCCTGAACACTAAGCACTAAGGTTGATGTAATTATTTCTAGCATCAGGCATTGCACAGTCTGCCTGGCTGGACATAGAGTACTATTTAGCTTGATTCCCCGCCACTGTCTTATTAGTTTTGTCACTGGCTTTGTCCCAGAGCCAACCATTTGCTGAGCTGCTGGGGACCACACCTTGTCTGTTATGCCAAATTCCTGTGGTCAGCCTTCCGTGAAAGTACCATACTTAAAAGATGACTTACTCTTCCCTAATTAAAGTATGTTTTCTGGGGGTTGGGGAGGCTTATGCCATGCCATATCCCTCCCCTATGCTTGACCAGGGTTCTAGAATTGGACCATCATGACATGTGGAAAAGTGTATGAGTACAGCATTTTCAATGCTTCAGACAGAGACGTATAGGATGATTCAGTGAAAGTATTGCATATATATATGCATATATATATATATACACACACGACACACTGTGGAAATAAGCGTGAGCATGGGCATTTAAGAAAAAATAATCATTAGTTCTGAAAAAAATTTTATACGTCTTAATTGAGAAATTTGACCATGGAAACTAAGAATGCCTATGAAGTTGGCAAGATTATTTAGCAAAGGAAAATATCTGTAATGATTAACAGTTTTTCTGTAATGATTAACAGTTTTTCTGTAAAAACTAAATTCAGCCTCCTGTGCAACTGCAACTTTGTCATTCTTAAGGTCAATTTCATTAACCCTGCTGTCTTTTGGCCATGCTAAACAATTGTTCTCCACAGCAGGACAGGAATTTGTAATGTGCAATAGTTTATGAAGAGTCAGCTACATAATTGGAACTTTACATGCATATGGAGATCGTTGTTTCCACTAACAGTTGTTCGAGCATAATCTTCTATAAATTTAAGCTCGACCCAAATTGTAGAGCTTCTTTGGGTGTGCTGAATGATTGTAATAATTTTAATAATGCCCTCCAGTCCCAGCTCAAATTTCATACCATTGTTTCATATAAACTAAAAGTAAATTCCTGATTCTTTAAGTTATAAAAGACAAGGGTTCAAACTTTAGCAAGTCTTTAAAAACGTTTACAAGATTTTCCAATTCTGCTACTCACTGCCTTGTTTTGCCTTTCTGGATTTACTATTACAAGGGTTACAG
Organism: Diceros bicornis minor; assembly: GCF_020826845.1. Lineage (NCBI taxonomy): Eukaryota > Metazoa > Chordata > Mammalia > Perissodactyla > Rhinocerotidae > Diceros > Diceros bicornis. The sequence goes on along the minus strand of NC_080767.1, from coordinate 13,109,314 downwards.
AAATGATACTTCTAGTGTAGACGGGTACATAGAACCAATTAATGAAAAACTGAATCCTACTACAATCCTTTCCACCTTCCAAGAATTCAAGTCAAATGACTCCAGTAGACAAGGCTATATTACCAAACAACCAATAAAACTGAGAAGAAATGATTTATTTATTTCTTGAAAAGAGAACCATCCAACATTTCCTTTACATGCCTAACATTACATCTCCAACACTGTGGTAGGCAGACATCTAAGATGACCCTTAAAATTCCCACTCCCTCCCCCACCTCCACACCCTGTCTGCGCCAGTGTACACACCTGTATCATCTTATCCCCTTGAGTGTGTATGGAGCACGTGAATATGATCGATGTCACTTCCATGATTAGGTTACATTTATGGCAAAAGCAAAGGGATTTTACAGGTGTGATTAAGGTCCCTAATCAGTTGACTTGAAGCTAATAAAAAGGGAGATTTCATGGATGGGCCGGGCATAACAGGTGCAGGATCTTGAGGTCAGAGACTTGAGACTTGAAACAGGTTCTCTCTCTCTCTCTCTGTCTCTCTCTCTCTGACATTGAAGAAGCATGAATTCTACAGCTGCAAGAAAATGACCACATGAACTTGGAATAGGACCTCAAGCCTCAAACCTCAGATGAGACCACAGCTCAGCTGACATCTTGATTTCAGGCTTGTGAGGCCCTAACCAGAAGACCCAATTTAGCCGTGCTCAGACTTGACGCATAGGAACTGTGAGGTAATGAACACATGGTGTTTTATGTAAAGGTATGTTCTTTATCG